>NC_057806.1:370327543-370462622 GCF_018294505.1 Triticum aestivum | reverse complement strand
TAGGTGGGTACTGGACTGCAGCTAAGCCCCCGAGTGGGAGAGCCTAGGCGAGTACCAGACTGCAGCTAAGCCCTCGAGTGGGAGGGTTGCTCTCCACTCGGTAGGATTTTTTAAACTTAGGCGAGTACTGGACTACAGCTAAGTCTCCAAGTGAGAGAACTTAGGCGAGTACTGGACTGCAGCTAAGCCCCCGAGTGGGAGGATTCCTCTCCACTTGGTAGGATTTTTTCAAACTTAGGCGAGTACCGAACTGCAGCTAAGTCTCCGAGTGAGAGAACTTAGGCGAGTACTGGACCGCAGCTAAGCCCCCGAGTGGGAGGATTGCTCACCACTCGGTAGGATTTTCTTTCGAACTTAGGCGAAACGGATTCGCGGCTAAGCCCACCCACTGGGGGATTTTAGAGGTAAATAAAAGCAACAACAATCATGCGAGAAGACTGAAAAGCTGTTGTCTTTGACGAACAAATTACAAAGGTGCTTCTTATTACATTTTATTCGAATGAGTGCTTAAGTATAAAAGGGGTGGAGCAACTCCGCATTCCAAGCCCGTGGCTCGTCTTTCTGATGCTCAACACTATAAAGATGGTATGCTCCATTGTGGAGGACTTTGGTGATGATGAAGGGGCCTTCCCAAGCCGGGGCGAGCTTGTGCGGTTTCTATTGATCCACTCGAAGAACCAGATCTCCTTCTTGAAAGGCTCGACTCCTCACATTTCTGGCGTGGAATCGACGCAAGTCTTGCTGATAAATGGTCGACTGGATCAAGGCCATCTCTCTTTCCTCCTCTAAGAGGTCGACTGAATCTTGCAGGGCTTGCTCTGCTTCCTCTTCGGAGAAGAGCTCGACTTGCGGTGCGTTGTGGAGCAGGTCACTTGGCAGAACAGCTTCGGCTCCATAGACCAAGAAGAAAGGAGTTCGTCCGGTCGACCAATTAGGAGTTGTCCTTAAACCCCACAGAACTGACGGAAGTTCATCGACCCAAGCGCCTGCTGCGTGTTTGAGATCACACATCAGTCGGGGTTTTAGTCCTTTGAGAATTAGGCCATTGGCTCTTTCTGCTTGTCCGTTCGACTGCGGGTGAGCGACTGAAGCATAGTCGACTCATGTGCCTTGAGAAGCGCAGAAAGCTCTAAACTCATCAGAATCGAAGTTCGACCCGTTGTCCATGATGATGTTGTGTGGAACTCCATATCTGAATGTCAATTCTCTGATAAAGCTGACAGCGGTGCTGGCCTCAAGGTTCTTGATAAGTTTAGCTTCGATCCATTTGGTAAACTTGTCGACTGCAACGAGCACATGTGTGAAGCCGCTCCTACCAGTTCTCAGTGGTCCAACCATATCCAGTCCCCAAACAGCAAAGGGCCAGACAAGGGGGGTGGTGTTCAGGGCTGACGCTGGCTTGTGAGACATGTCGGAGTAAAACTGGCAGCCTTCACATCCGTCGACTATATCTTTCGCCATTTCATTTGCTCGTGGCCAATAGAATCCAGCTCGGTATGCTTTAGCCACGATAGCCCGAGAGGACGCATGGTGACCACAGGTCCCCGAGTGGATGTCATTGAGGATCATTCGACCTTCTTCTGGCGTTATGCATTTCTGACCGACTCCAGTCACGCTTTCCCTGAACAGTTGTCCTCTTATCACAGTAAAGGCCTTGGATCGACGGACAATCTGTCGAGCCTCTTCCTCGTCCTCTGGGAGTTCTTTCCTAAGGATGTACGCAATGTACGGCACTGTCCAGTCGGGAGTAATGGCCAGAACCTCCATGATCAGGTCGACCACGGCTGGGACCTCGAATTCAGTCGGGTCTGTGGCGCTCTTAGGCTGCGGGGGCTCTTCAGTAAAAGGATCTTCCTAAACTGTCGGCGTGTGAATATGCTCCAAAAACACATTGCTAGGAATGACTTCTCTATTGGAACCTATCTTTGCCAAGTCATCGGCTGCTTGATTTTTCAGTCGGGGTATGTGATGGAGCTCTAACCCCTCAAACTTCTTTTCCAGCTTCCTCACCGCGTTGCAGTAACTAGTCATGGCTGGGCTTCTGACGTCCCACTCCTTCATCACTTGATTGACTACCAAATCTGAGTCGCCGTAGACCATGAGGTGACGGACACCGAGTGAGATGGCCATATGCAACCCATACAGGAGTGCTTCATATTTAGCCTCATTATTGGAAGAATCAAAGTGAATTTGGAGGACGTATCTGAGCTTGTCTCCTCGGGGGGATACCAGAACCACCCCAGCACCAGAACCATTCAGCATTTTGGATCCATCAAAAAACATAGTCCAGTGCTCCGAATGAACTTGAGTCGGCCGTTGTTGTTCAATCCACTCGGCGAGGAAATTTGCTATTGCTTGGGACTTAATGGCCTTCTTTGCCTCAAACTTGATATCTAAGGGAAGGAGTTCAATCGCCCATTTTGCCACTCGACTAGTTGCATCTCTGTTCTGCAAAATCTCTGACAATGGAGCATCGCTGATGACTGTAACAGAGTGATCAGAGAAATAGTGTGCAACCTTCTTCGTGGTCATGTAAATCCCATAAACGAGCTTCTGATAGTGCGGATATCTCTGCTTTGACGGAGTCAGAACTTCAGAAATATAATAAACTGGGCACTGAACTTTATAGGCTTTTCCCTCTTCTTCCCGCTCGATCGTAAGTACTGTACTGACGACTTGTCCAGTGGCTGCTATATAAAGCAGTAAAGGCTCTTTGCTGATTGGGGAAGCAAGCACCGGTTGGGTGGAAAGCAGGGCTTTTAGCTCTGCAAATGCTGCATCAGCTTCAGGAGTCCACTCAAACTTATCTGATTTCTTCATCAGTCGGTAAAGAGGCAGTGCCTTTTCACCGAGGTGAGAAATGAACCGACTTAGGGCGGCCAAGCAACCAGTAAGCTTCTGGACATCATGCACACGCACAGGGCGTTTCATTCGGAGTATAACACCCACTTTCTCTGGGTTAGCGTCGATCCCTCGTTCGGAAACGAGAAAACCGAGTAATTTTCTGCCCGGAACTCCAAACGTGCACTTTGATGGATTGAGCTTGATATCATACCTTCTGAGGTTGGCAAAGGTTTCAGCAAGGCCAGTCAGTAGGTCGGAACCTTTACGTGACTTGACCACAATGTCATCCATGTATGCTTCCACATTCCGACTGATCTGAGTGAGAAGGCACTTCTGAATCATCCGCATGAATGTGGCTCCAGCGTTCTTCAAGCCAAATGGCATAGTGACATAACAGAAGCATCCGAATGGGGTGATGAAAGCTGTTTTTATCTCGTCGGGTCCGTACAGATGGATCTGGTGGTACCCGGAGTAGGCATCCAAAAAGGACAAACGCTCGCACCCCGCAGTCGAGTCAACTATCTGATCGATGCAAGGGAGAGGAAAGTGATCTTTTGGGCAGACCCGATTGATATGTTTGAAGTCGATGCACATGCGAAGTGAGTCGTCCTTCTTTGGGACCATGACAACATTAGCTAACCACTCAGAGTGGTAAATTTCACGGATAAACTCAGCTGCCAAAAGCCAAGCCACCTCTTCACCGATTGCCTTCCTCTTCTGCACGGCGGACTGTCGAAGATGTTCTTTGACTGGTTTCACTTTTGGGTCGACTCGCAAACGATGCTCAGCCAGTCCCCTGGGAACACCTGGCATGTCTGAAGGTTTCCATGCAAAGATGTCCCAGTTCTCACAGAGGAACTGGATGAGCGCTTCTTCCTATTTGGAGTCGAGTGTGGTTGAAATGTGAGTCGGAGCAGCATTGGGGTCTGTCGGGTGAATGTGAATCGAGTTCGTGTCACCAGACGACTGGAATGCTGAATCTGTGGCTGGCTTCTTGGCTCGTAACAAATCACTCGGATCTGCATTTTTCTAATATTCTTGCAATTCTGCTACGGCCATTTGTGCATCGGCGATTTTTGAGCCCTTCTAGAAGCACTCCTCTGCCTTCTTCCGACTACCAGTGACAGTGATCACCCCTTTGGGACCATGCATCTTCAATTTGAGGTACACGTAGCACGGTCGAGCCATAAAACGAGCATAAGCTGGCCTGCCTAGAATAGCATGATAGGCACTCTGGAAATCCACAACTTCAAATGTCAACCTTTCTTTGCGGTAATTCTTGGAATCACCGAAAACCACGTCGAGAGCAATCTGACCGAGTGATGTAGCCTTCTTGCCTGGAATGACCCCATGGAAACTCATATTGCTTTCGCTGAGTCTGGACATCGGAATGCCCATTCCCTTCAACGTCTCTGCATACAGTATGTTCAGGCCACTGCCACCATCCATCAGGACCTTTGTCAGTCGGGTGCCTTCGACCACCGGGTCGACCACCAGTGCTTGCCTCCCAGGGGTGGCTATGTGTGCTGGGTGATCAGACTGGTCGAATGTAATGGCAGTCTGGGACCATTTCAAATAACTGGGTGTCGCCGAAGCGACCCTGTTTACTTCTCTGTTGATGGTTTTCAATTGACTTTTACTCTCAACATCAGCAAAAATCATCAGAGTGGAATTCACGTGGGGATAACCATCATCATCCTCTTCCTCATCCTCAGCCTTGTCTGCTCCCTTCTTTTCCTTGGGCTGTTTCTCTCGGAATTGCTGGATTAGGAGTCGACACTGCCGAGTGGTGTGCTTCGAATAAATGAAATTACCCTCTTCATCTTTTTTGGTGTGGATGTGGCACGGCAGATCCGGCACATCATTTCCATCTTGATCTTTTACTTTCTTGGGGTTCCACGACCCTTTGGGCTTCCCCTTGAACTTTCCTTGAACCATAACTAAGGCTTCACCAGGAGCAGCTGGCTCGGCCTTGCGCTTCTGTTTCCGACCGGAGTTTCCTCCTCCGGCTTCATGGGAGACCGCTTTGTGCTTGCCATTCTGGAGTCGTTCTTCTTCTTCACCATTGGCATATTTGGTGGCAATCTCCATCATCCGAGTCAGAGTCATATTTCCTGTCCGACCGAATTTCAGATTCAACTTTCGATACTTGACACCTTCCTTAAAGGCACAAATTGCCTGATGATCAGACACATCCTCCACCGCGTGGTGTAGGGTGATCCATCTCTGGATATAATCCCTCAAAGTTTCATTCGGTTTCTGTACACAACACTGTAATTCTGTCAAACCTGCCGGCCATTTGCAAGTGCCCTCGAATGTTCTGACAAACACTCGGGCGAGATCTTCCCAAGTATAAATACTGCTAGGTGCCAACTGATTCAGCCATGCTCTAGCCGAGCCCTCCAACATCAGAGGAAGGTGTTTCATGGCCACTTCATCATTGCCGCCACCAATCTGGACAGCCACTCGGTAGTCTTCAAGCCAAGTGTCAGGCTTGGACTCACCAGTGAACTTACTGACTCCAGTCGCCAACCTGAAGTTGGGGGGAATCACTGCAGCCCTGATGGCTCTGCTGAAGCACTCTAGACCTGAGACATGCACCCTGCTGCTGGTTTGCGGATCTCTGTCATGGCCCTCTCAGTGAGCTCTGTTTCTGTCGACCAAGCCCTGAACGAGAATAGATTTCGCATCAAAGCCTGGCTCCCTGGGGTCGACTGGGATCCCTCGCCCAACACTATGAGGGCGCCTGTCATCATGTTGCCGAGGCACATACGACCCACTCCGTGGGGGAGGCGTGGGCACTTGACGATGATCATCGCGATCGACTCGATGGTCATACTGCTCACGGTTTCTGTACTGATCTCGTCGATCTCCATGTCCCTCACGCCTCGGGGGCGATCTTGGGCTGTGAGCTGATGTCTACTACACAACCTTCTTGTAGACGTTGTTGGGCCTCCAAGTGCAGAGGTTTGTAGGACAGTAGCAAATTTCCCTCAAGTGGATGACCTAAGGTTTATCAATCCGTAGGAGGCATAGGATGAAGATGGTCTCTCTCAAGCAACCCTGCAACCAAATAACAAAGAGTCTCTTGTGTCCCCAACACACCCAATACAATGGTAAATTGTATAGGTGCACTAGTTCGGCGAAGAGATGGTGATACAAGTGCAATATGGATAGTAGATAAAGGTATTTATAATTTGAAATTATAAAAACAGCAAGGTAACAAATGATAAAAGTGAGAGTAAACGGTATTGCAATGCTAGGAAATAAGGCCTAGGGTTCATACTTTCACTAGTGTAAGTCCTCTCAACAATACTAACATAATTGGATCACATAACTATCCCCCAACATGCAACAAAGAGTCACTCCAAAGTCGCTAATAGCGGAGAACGAACAAAGAGATTATGGTAGGGTACAAAACCACCTCAAAGTTATTCTTTCCAATCAATCCGTTGGGCTATTCCTATAAGTGCCACAAACAGCCCTAGAGTTCGTACTAGAGTAACACCTTAAGATACAAATCAACCAAAACCCTAATGTCACCTAGATACTCCAATGTCACCTCAAGTATCTGTGGGTATGATTATACGATATGCATCACACAATCTCAGATTCATCTATTCAACCAACACATAGAACCTCAAAGAGTGCCCCAAAGTTCCTACCGGAGAATCACGACAAAAACGTGTGCCGACCCCTATGCATAGGTTCCCAATGTCACGAAACCCGCAAGTTGATCACCTTAACATACATCAAGGGGCACGTGGTATCCCATTGTCACCATAGATATCCACGGCAAGACATACATCAAGTGTTCTCAAATCTTTAAAGACTCAATCCGATAAGATTACTTCAAAGGGGAAACTCAATTCATTACAAGAGAGAAGAGGGGGAGGAGAAACATAAGATCCAACTATAATAGCAAAGCTCGCGATACATCAAGATCGTATCATCTCAAGAACACGAGAGAGAGAGAGAGATCAAACACATAGCTACTGGTACATACCCTCAGCCCCGAGGGAGAACTACTCCCTCCTCGCCATGGAGAGCGCCGGGATGATGAAGATGGCCACCGGTGAGGGTTCCCCCCTCCGGCAGGGTGCCGGAACAGGGTCCCGATTGACTTTTGGTGGCTACGGAGGCTTCTGGCGGCGGAACTCCCGATCTATTCTGCGTTCTGGAAGTTTTAGGTCACGTAGGTATATATGGGTGCAGGAGATACGTCAGGGGAGCCATGAGGGCCCCACGAGACAGGGGAGCGCGCCTTAGGGGGGGCGCCCCCCACCCTCGTGAGCACCTCGTTCCTTCCTTGACATGGGGTCCAAGTCCATCAGGTGTGTTTCCTTCCAAAAATAACTTCTCCAGTTGATTTCGTTCCGTTTCGACTCTGTCTGATATTCCTTTTCTTCAAAACACTGAAATAGGCATAAAACAGCAAATCTGGGCTGGGCCTCCAGTTAATAGGTTACTCCCAAAAATAATATAAAAGTGGATAATAAAGCCCAATATTTCCCAAAACAGTAGATAATATAGCATGGAGCAATCAAAAATTATAGATACGTTGGAGACGTATCATGAGCCGACTGAACTTTGTCTGCAACCACGGATCTGCTATGGATCCTATTCCGCGACTGAGATACGGCTGTATTCTGTTCTCCCGCCGCCCGGAGCAAAGCTCGGATCTGTACCAGACCTCGGCCAGCTTCTGACTGGAAGGTTGGATCGACTCCGCTATCCGGGCAGCAGCTGCTAGATTTTGGATTGGGGTTCGGTATACCTAAGTCGGAGGCGGAAAAAGTTGGCGTCGACTGGATTCGGGAGCACGCTGCCGAGCGCGATCGTCGAGTGCGCGCTGGAGGTTCTCCAGTCGAGTGCGCTCAGCCAAGTTGGCCAGGCGCGCCTGCTCCAAGGCCTGGGCCTCAGGGGTTTCTCCAACTATAGGAGTATGTAGTGCATCCATGTTCCGGCGGCGAAGTTCCTCCCTCTGCTGCGAAGAGAGGGGTTCGGGGCGGTACTCTTCATGAAAGCATGACGGATCGCTGTCCCCATCACCTCCATCTTCACGGGTGAAGCCAGGAGGACTGCGTGGTCCATTGACCATCAAAACTTCTGCCGCTGGGTCGCTGCTGTCGCACTCGGATGCAGTCTCTACGGAGCCAGTCGACAGATCAAACATGCCGTAGAGAGTTTCGTCGGGCTCGATTGCCGCGACTTGAGGGGTGGCCGACTGGCGAGCTGCCGCATGCCTTACCCACCGCTGAAGCCTCGACCGACCGAAACATTTGCTCCGGCGAGCCACAGGGAGGGTGAAAGTTGCTGGAGCCGACTGATACTGGGTCGACGGCTGCCGCAGGAGGACGCCGCGGACGCATGCGCGAAAGTGCGTCGCCCCGCGGGCAGGGAGTGCGTCGACGTCGAGTGGAGCCTCCTGAAGCCAAGAGGAGTCGTCGGCGACAAACACGAGCACGCTGAGACGGATCTCGCGCTCCTCAGCTAAACCTCCGTCTGAAACCATGATGAAGGGGATCGGAAAAATTGCAACTTCTCCAAAAAGTCGCTAAGACACCTGCCCCACGGTGGGCGCCAACTGTCGTGGTTCTAAGCCTGACAGTAGAATAGGGGGGGGGGGGTAAGAATATAGAGGCAAGATCCTAACTATGGAGGAGTTGTACACGCGAGTTTTACGAGTTCAGACCCTTCTTAGAGGAAGTAACAACCCTACATCTCGTAGCCCTGAGGTGGTCGACTGGATATATGCGCGTGAATTACAAAAGGTGTGAACCCTTGTCTCACAGGAGGGGGGTGGCTTATATAGAGTGCGCCAGGACCCCAGCCAACCCACGTTACAAAGGGTTCAATGTACATTAAGGCAGGGCGTTACTGGTAACGCTAGTAATAAAGAGATATAAATGATCTTTAAGGTTGCAGAGTGAATGACCGACCGTTGTCATCCTGAGTGACGTTAGGCCTTCTACACTCCGAGTGGTTTCTCGTATCGCCGAGTGGTTGTTCGCATAGTCGAGTGTCTTCTATACTGTCGAGTGGAACATAGCTTCACGGTCGAGTGGATGATGATTTTGCTTCGACCTCTTCTGGTTCCTTTAGAGATGCCCTTGGGGAGGGTATCTTGGACAGATCCATGACCCTACCCTAGGTACATAGCTTCATGAGTCGGTTCACATAGCATTTAACATTACTCCTCCGAATTCTATCAACATGTTATTTGAGACGTGGCTAGATGGGATAGACTTCAAAATAGCGAGACACATTCATGTAGGAGTATGTGCTTTATTATGGGCAGTCTGAAACTGCAGAAATGATTTCATCTTTAACAGAACAACAAATATTCATTTTTTGCAGGTTATCTTCCGAGCCACTGCGTTGATTCGTATGTGGTCGCTACTCAGTCCGACGGAGGCTAGGGAGCGTTTGGTTACTGGATCTACCCAATGGGAGATGGTAGCACGGGCTATTTTCAACCGGTTGGGATGGCGGTCATGTAATAGGATAGGCATTTAGTGTTCCTATCTTTTTATGCCAGCCGGTTGTGGCTTTTTTATTTCTGTTTAGCTCTTGGTGAGCCTTTTTTGTTCTTTGATCAAGACATGAAGACTTGTGTTGGACCTTTTGCTTATTAATAATCATGGTTGTATACATCGTTCTGATGCAGAGACCGGGGTGAATCCCCTTTTCGAAAAAATGAGAAGCAAGTACGATGCGCACTAGCATGTAAGCAGTACAAAAATCACAACAATCTACAACAACATTCACAAGTCATAACACATCCATCTCTCAATCTCTCCCAATTTATATCTTCAGAAGCAACACATAACACCAAAACAGACTTTCAGCACACTGTCACTATGGCGTTGGGTGCACAGTATCATGGTCTTTTCCCCCCTCTAAAATATACACAAGTGTGTATCATATTAGGGCGAAGTATCGAGTGAAAACTTGATTTCAGTGAAAATCTGGAAACTTGAATCCCACCCCGTTGGATCGGTAGCGAACGGCATCTACTCAAGTGCGGAGCACCCACCAGCAACTTAAACACATATTAGCACAAAACGCCCTCTCTTATTCGCCATCTAGGGCCATAGTCCTTGACTCTTCGTGAGATGGATTCGTCTTCAATCCTGTTATGCGTCTCGATGGAGCCTCAACCGCCGGCTAGCCCTTGCCCTACGCCGGCTGCAACGAGACCTCCCTTGGCAGCGACTGCCCTCCACCGGCCTCTATTGGCTCCCCATTGGCTACGACTCTCCCTCCATCGGCCACGTCTGGCACCGTGACTTTCCTTTCGCTGATCGCCATGGGGCTACCGTCGGTGGCCGCTCGCGCTCGGCGGCCGTGACTGACTCTTTGGAGTACTCTTCACCACTGCCCCTCGATCTTTGATTGCCGTGCCTCTATTCGGTCCCCTGACCTCCCCTTCTATTTGATTTGAGGCAAGCCGGTGGTGCTTTTAATTTTGGTGTAGAACAAGATGAAATTCAGAGTTCCACTGTATGTTTTGACCTATTGAGGGTATGAAATTCATGTGGTATGAGATATTGAGATTTCTGTATCTCTGAATGTTTAAGTTTGAGAATTTTCTAGTGTTTGTATTGTGAATCTAAATTGTAGCGTGTCATCTAAAGAGAAAATTGGTAACAATCAGAAACTTATTTACAACTTATGCAAAGAACTGGCCATTAAACTCTCGTTGGGAGATGATTTGAGCCATTTTGTAGGTTCTTTTCTCCTGCGGAAATGAAACAACCCATTATGCAGAGTAAGCTTGTGATCTTTTAGGAATAGAAACTGCTATTTGCTAAAAGCCTGCAAGCTTTTGATGATTACTGCATTTCAGGAATATGAACTACTCTTTGTTGCAAGCATGCAACCTTGTGATGCTTACTGCATTTTTAGTTCTTACTTTCTTCTATACTTATTACTAGAAAGTGTAATCATGTAGCTAGTTGCAATGGTGTTTCCACCATTATTCAGATCTGTACAAAAAACTCACTCCATTAGTCATATAAACTAAAGCAAAAAATCCCGTTGAATCTTGAGTGGTAATATACATCAACATTCAGCTACAAGTTTACAAAGGATGAGCTATTAAGTCAGAGAGAAGACTCTGTACATCAAGAATTAGGAGGAGCTACAACTTCACACTGAATCAGATACTACCTACACGGAATTTACATGAAAATTGCAGCACATTTTTGCTAGACGGGCTCCCTACATACACATACAGGACACGACCACCGGCGCCGCTCAACTTCATCTTCAGCGCCTGCACCGCCACAGCTATGAGCGCCGCCTGCTGTAGTCGCCTCACCTCGCGAGCCCTCCCCGTTGTTGCGAGCTCTGTCTATGTCTGCCTCACCTTGGAACCCCCTTCCGGCTGAGTGGAGCTTCCACGCGGTGGGTGCCTGCGGTGCCGCCGCTACGAGCGCTGGCTGTGCCTGCCTCGCTGCAGGATCCGTCCCCGCCAAGGGGAATTGGCGTGGTGCATGGACGCACCGCCGCATTTGGCAGTGTCGGCTGTGGTGCCTCTCCTCGGCAGTCATCCGGCGTGGGGCGCGCCGGCGTCGCTGCGGGATAGGAAGGGGAGGGGACAAGCAAGGGTCAAAATCCTGACAACATTACTAGGAAGGAGGGGGTTTTGTGCTAATGTGTGTTTAAGTTGCTAGTGGGAGCTCCGCACTTGAGTAAATGCCGTTCACTACAGATCCAACGGGGTGGGATTCAAGTTTCCAGATTTTCACTGAAATCAAGTTTTCACTCGATACTTCGCCATCATATTATAGTACTATTAAAGAAGAACGGGTGTAGAAGCCCACATCCATCAGAGATGTTACAACTTAGACACTCACCCATCCCTTAGACAAAGCTGAAAGAGCTACTCATCTACGACCCATGTAGACAAGTTTGATACAAAGGATCGTAATCCTCACTCGGGAGACCCGTCTGTCTCCACTCTTGTCCCTCGGACACAAACCTGTTGATGACTTGCTTAATGGAAGGGCGTACTCCATAAAAAATTATGGCATTTCTATGTTTTCACAATATTATTTTATATATAAAGAGGGGTTAAAACCTTTATCGGTATGCTTCTATAGCTTCCATAGTATTATGGTGTGTGTAATCCTTTTGATACTTCAGATCTCCTTGTTGTGTTGCACAACACTGGGCGCCATATTAGGCCATTTCCAAGGCGGACCCGTAAACGTCTCGCAACCGTCCCGACCGCATTGTCTGGACCGTGGGAGCCATCCAATGACGACCTGTATCCGTATGCAGGGTGGCCTGGACATGTTTCCTCCCGCAAATTTGAAGACATAAGTATGGGAGGCTTGCGGGAGTTTGGACACCCAAAATATAGGACTCCGATACCCATGCCCACCCAATCCCCCTCCCGGTCTCATTTCCTTCCACCCCGCCCCTTCTCCCCCTTACTTTGCATCTACACCCTCCACCTCCGCCGCCGCTGTTGTTCGTCTCTGGACGCCACAAAGGCATTGTCAGACGTCCGCAACCAGCACCGACGCACTCGCTCGTAGTTCGGCGGAGCTTTCCACCCTGGAGCGGTTTGTACCCAGGTTCGCTCCGCCCCTGTCGACGACCTCCATGGTGGACACCATGCCCGATAGGTGTTTGGCCAAATGCCAATGAGCTTATTTTCAAATGCTCTATCGTTTTTTAGAGTACGAAGGATGGTGAGCTACTCAACCATGGAGGATGAGTTGTTGTGCGATGCATGGCTGGCCGCATCCGTGGATTTCATAGGAAGGAGTAGAGGGGAGCCCTTCTAAGAGCAAGTGCATTTTTCTAGAAATGGAGGAGGACCCCCGGCCTCTGCATCTGGAGAATGCATGCAGCCACTTTATTAATTATTCACACAAGACCTTACAAAATCATACAACAGTAAGACTAAAGCCACCGTCTAGGAAACAACTGTTGTTTCTCCTATCCAGTTGATATAGGGATGCTGATAGTCTGGGCCTAATACCAAACAGACCTCGCAGCCAAACCTAACATTTAAGACCTAAGGTCCCAACCAGGATGCCTGCTGGGTATGGGGCACCCACCAGTCCGGCGCACTCCTCAACCAGGATGCCTGCCGGGTATGAGGTTGCCGCAGCCATCTGCCATCAATCCATCTTCAATGTTGTACTGTTGAATCTACCTTGCCCGGTCTAGCTGCCGTCGGCGCCACCACGACTCCAGACAACGCCACCATCCTGCGCTCGTCCATCATCACATGGCCACCGACGAGACCCTGCTGCTCCATGCCGCTGAGAAGTGACGTTGTCGACATGCCAGATGCCACGCTGCTCCTCCGACGCGAAACACCACCTGCTGCCACTGGTCCCATCCCCTTCGCCTGCAGTTTCTCAAACCGAGCACCCAGACGCCCAGGCGGCGCCTCCAAGAAGGGTACGACACACACAGTGCCGCCGCTGCCCAATCTAAGGAGATTTAGGGTTTTCACCCAGGCATGGGGTCGGGGTGGAGGGCATGGACCTCGACGGCGCCTGCAAGTAGGAGAACGGCGACCCTGGTCGTCGCCACCGTCGGGATGAACGAGTCCTCCAGAGTTTCCTCAAGTCCAATGTCACCTCTACCAGCCCCCGCAAACGCACCGAGGCCGACGAACGCGATCATAAGCCACCAAGTGCAGCGGGAGAGAGCCTACAGTGTGGAGGAGATCCACCGGCGACTCACCGCCCCTGCGGTCAAGACGCCGTCCATCCACCCCCCACGAACGTCGCCAGTCGTGGGCGCCGTCGCCATGCCTAACGGAGCCGCCGCCGCTGGTCCATGTTCCTTCACGAAGGCCGGAGTGGGAGATCCTTCACGAGCGACGAGATCCGCACTGCGCGGCCGACGCCATCGCCCAAGCCCACTGTCAACCGATCCCGCTGCCGTTGGCCGGGAGGCCGCACGCTGCCGGGATTCCCACACCCATGGATCTGGGCACCCGTGCATCGCCACGAGTCTATCGCCTCCGGGATCGGCCACACCATCGGGAGGGCCACACCCCGCGGATCAGGGCGCCCACGCCGCCACAGATCCAGGAACGGGAGGAGAGACCCTCCGCCGCCGCCGTCACATGCACGGGCTTTGCCCTGCGTCGATCATCGGCAGTGGCGGAGGGGGAGAAGGGCGCTGGAGGGACTAGGCGGCGGCGGCGGAGCCCTCCAGAGTTGCCCGCGGGGGAGGCGACGCGACCTTATAAAATGGGAGAGATTTTCACTTCCCGGCCTCTGCACCAACTAGGGATGCATACAACCATTTTAGTATGAGTACCAAGATAGACATGGTCCTCAAATGTTTTTTAAATGAGTATCAAGATATTTCTTGATGAGAGGTCCCACCACACACCAAGCTTGATCCTCAATAAACAGAGAAAAAACCCTGTGCATCAGCTGTCAATTCTAGAAATTGAACTCAGGTCGCTAGGCTGCACAACCACTGAGCCAAGGCTCTCTTTGCATGGGAGCAAGTGCATGAAAAGTTTCACGCACAAAAGCACATTGCGCCCTACGTCATGAACATCATTCAATGACGCGGCGTTAGGTCGTTGTCGTATCGCTAGCACAATATTCAGACCAGCATCGCCAAGTTTTGCGACATGGTTCTTTAGCTCGACGCAAGGTGGCCATTGCACACGGCAGAGGACGTGATCATAAGTTTAACTTCATCTTGCTCAACTTTTTGATTGATTCATTCACTAAATGTTGATCTACACATTATATATAGCCCGCACGCGCCATCGCGGTGTACCACAAGACAGAGGACAGAGGGACGGTCATTTACGTGCACACACTATTGGATGAAGCTGAAGGAGGAGTTTGTCTGGAACGACATGATCCGTTCATGAAAAACTTGGTGGACATCCGAGATCTAGTCGAATTAGAGACATTGTTGTACTAGACTTATTTGCATGTTATATATGGATGATTTGTGCTATTTTATATTCGAAGTTTGATGAATATCGGCCGCTTTTCATGAATTTCATTAGTTAGTTAAAATGCGGCTTGAACTGTATGCGCCTACGGTTGGATGGCGTCCTCCCGCATTCGTGTCCGTAGACTGGTCCCTCGGTCCACAGATGAATGCGAGAGGATTTTTACGGATTTACCGTTGGAGATGCCCTTATCCCCTGGATTTGGCGTCCACTCCGGTTTACCAAGTGTCGTGCATGTTCGTGCCCAGATGGTTCTTGCAAAAACGCACCCCGGCAGCAGATGGCTGATGGCATCGTGGTCTTCCATAGTTCATTCCAGCATTGAGATGGTGGCTACATGTGCCAGGCTGTAATGATGAACGTTAGAGTAACCATATACACTTCATATTGTTTTTTTGGTTCGTATGTGGCTCGAGGGGATCTCGCCTCAAGATGGCAACGGGGACGAAACCTACCAGGTTTTGCCTTCCCAAACTCATCCCCATGAAAAAATCGAAGCCTGTCCCCATCCCCTGTCCCCATCCCTGTCACCGTGCGCGGGGCTAGCTTTTTACCCGTCCCCTAAACCCATCAAGTTTTCTAAACACATGGGGAACCCACGGGAAATCGACATATTTAAGAAAACATAAGGACTGGAGTTCTACCATTTAGAACTAAAACTCTACCACTTGTGCTAAATGCTGATTCTGAGGCAACTGTGCTGACCGGAGTTGCAAAAATATCACATGCTAGCAGCCTCAAAGTTGGATAGCGTGTTCCACCAACTTTCCACCAATGTAACACACTGAATTTATCTTTAGACAAATGGAACTAGCTCATCTTTCAAGTAACGATCTAGCTTAGATTTCATCCTAAAATATGTTGACCATTTTTGAGCAACACGTTCATTGAAGAGTGACATAAGGAATGGAGCTTGCAGAGAAGAGGATAAACAAGATGACTGTCCATGATCATCATCACTCTCAAGATTGTACTCCTCGAATACGCTTATTGTAGTATTTTGACAGGGGTGGCGGGTTTCGGGTTTGGGTATTGTTGAAACGGGTTTGAACCCGTGAAACGTGTCGGGTTTTATACTTTACCCAACAGCAGCCCCGCGAGGTTAAAAAGATGCCCATCCCCGTCCCCTAATAGGGTAAAAACCCACGAGGACACGGGTTTCGGGGCCCCATTGCCATCTTGAATCTCGCCTCACAACTTGTCTGACGCACATGGCGTCCTCTGACGCGTTCAGATCGGACATCGCCGCAACGCTCGACCTGCTCTTCGCCTTTCTAAGCAAGACCAGTGTGTTGCTACTGGCAAAAGGCAACATCGGCGACCTCCAGACGAGCTGTTTGATGGAATGTCAGAGAGAAGTAAGCTTGAGTGTTAGATGTCGATGGGTGAACCGCTGCAGCTTAACATTCCGGGCTAACAGAGTGTATATTTGATGCAACATAAACGCTTACATATGGGTCCAATGCGTCATAAACATGGGTAAAATAGATGAACTACGTCACTAGTGTCCTTTGTGAAAATTAGGGGCAATATTGGTAGGTTTTGGGAAAAAAATATGGAGTGGTTGTTTTTTGAACCCTAATCGCAATTGTAGTGGCTTTTGCTAATTAATTACTCCGTCTATACGATGTCAAACAAAATTGGGGTAGCTGATCTCCTTAACTCAACTTAGGTACTCATCTTAGTATGTGAGAGAAATAATATCTCGAGGCAGGTTCTCACCGTGCTATATAGATAAACCACAAACCAAAGTATATGGCCAAACAATACATGGTAATGAGAAGACTGATAACCCACAAGTATAGGGGATCACAACAGTTTTCAACGGTAAAGTATTCAACCCAAATTTATTGATTCGACACAAGGGGATCCAAAGAATACTCTCAAGTATTAGCAACTGAGTTGTCAATTCAACCACACCTGGAAACTTAGTATCTGCAGCAAAGTATTTAGTAGCAAAGTAATATGATAGTAGTGGTAGCAGTAACAAAAGGTAATAGTAGTAAAAGTAATGTTTTTGGTATTTTGTAGTGATGATAGCAATAGCAATGGGAAAGTAAATAAGCGAAGAACAATATATGGAAAGCTCGTAGGCAATGGATCGGTGATGGAGAATTATGCTGGATGCGGTTCATCATGTAACAGTCATAACCTAGGGTGACACAGAACTAGCTCCAGTTCATTGATATAATGTAGGCATGTATTCCGAACATAGTCATACGTGCTTATGGAAAAGAACTTGCATGACATCTTTTGTCCTACCCTCCCGTAGCAGCGGGGTCCTTACGGAAACTAAGGGATATTAAGGCCTCCTTTTAATAGAGTACTGGAACAAAGCATTAACACATAGTGAATACATGAACTCCTCAAACTACGGTCATCACCGGTAAGTATCCCGATTATTGTCACTTCGGGGTTAACGGATCATAACACATAATAGGTGACTATAGACTTGCAAGATAGGATCAAGAACACTCATATATTGATGAAAACATAATAGGTTTAGATCTGAAATCATGGCACTCGAGCCCTAGTGACAAGCACTAAGCATAGCAAAGTCATAGCAACATCAATCTCAGAACATAGTGGATACTAGGGATCAAACCCTAACAAAACTAACTCGATTACATGATAGATCTCATCCAACCCATCACCGTCCAGCAAGCCTACGATGGAATTACTCACGCACGGCAGTGAGCATCATGAAATTGGTGATGGAGGATGGTTGATGATGACGATGGCGACGGATTCCCCTCCCCGGAGCCCCGAACGGACTCCAGATCAGCCCTCCCAGGAGGTTTTAGGGCTTGGCGGTGGCTCCGTATCGTAAAACGCGATGAATTCTTCTCTCTGATTTTTTCTCCCCGAAACACAATATATAGAGTTGGAGTTGGAGTCGGAGAGGCACCAGGGGGCCCACGAGGTAGGGGGCACACCCTCGGGGGGCAGGCGTGCCCCCACCCTCGTGGATAGGTGGTAGCCCCCCTGGCCTTCATCTTTTGCAGGTATTTTTTATATTTTCCAAAAAGTTGCTCCGTGAAGTTTCAAGTCATTCCGAGAACGTTTGTTTCTTCACATAAATAACACCATGGTAATTCTACTGAAAACAACGTTAGTCCGGGTTAGTTCCATTCAAACCGTGCAAGTTAGAGTCCAAAACAAGGGCAAAAGTGTTTGGAAAAGTAGATACGACAGAGACGTATCAACTCCCCCAAGCTTAAACCTTTGCTTGTCCTCAAGCAATTCAGTTGACAAACTGAAAGTGATAAAGAAAAACTTTTACAAACTCTGTTTGCTCTTGTTGTTGTAAATATGTAAAGCCAGCATTCAAGTTTCAGCAAAGATTATAACTAACCACATTCACAATAACGCTTAGGTCTCAAGTTTACTCATATCAATAGCATAATCAACTAGCGAGCAATAATAATAAATCTCGGATGACAACACTTTCTCAAAACAATCATAATGTGATATAACTAGGTGGTATCTCGCTAGCCCTTTCCTAGACCGCAAAACATAAATGCGAGCACCTTTAAAGACCAAGGACTGACTATATATTGTAATTCATGGTAAAAGAGATCCAGTCAAGTCATACTCAATGTAAATTAACAGTAATGAATGCAAATGATAATGGTGCTCTCCAACTGGTGCTTTTTAATAGGAGGATGATGACTCAGCATAAAGGTAAATAGATAGGCCCTTCGCAGAGGGAATCAAGGATTTGTAGAGGTGCCAGAGCTCGGTTTTGAGACAAAGGTGAATAATATTTTGAGCGGTATACTTTCATTGTCAACATAACAACTGAGAGATGGCGATATCTTCCATGCATGCTACACACATTATAGGCGGTTCCCAAACAGAATGGTAAAGTTTATACTCCCCCTTCCACCAACAAGCATCAATCCATGGCTTGCTCGAAACAACGAGTGCCTCCAACTAACAAGAGTCTCAGGGGGAGTTTTGTTTGAAATTATTTTGATTTAGTTTGCATAAAGCATGGGACTGGGCATCCTGGTAACCATCCATTTATCTCATGAGTGAGGAGCGGAGTCCACTCCTCTTGAGAATAACCCGCCTAACATGGAAGATACAGACAGCCCTAGTTGATACATGAGCTATTCGAGCATACAAAATAGGATATTTATTTGAAGGTTTAGAGTTTGGCACATACAAATTTACTTGGAACGGCAGGTAGATACCGTATATAGGTAGGTATAGTGGACTCATGTGGAATAACGTTGGGGTTTTAAGGGATTGGATGCACAAGCAGTATTCCCTCTTAGTACAAGTGAAGGCTAGCAAAAGACTGGGAAGCGACCAGCTAGAGAGCGACAACAGTCATGAACATGCATTAAAATTAATCAACATTGAATGCAAACATGAGTAGGATATAATCCACCATGAACATAAATATCGTGAAGGCTATGTTGATTTTGTTTCAACTACATGCGTGAACATGCGCCAAGTCAAGTCACTTAAATCATTCAGAGGAGGATACCACCCTATCATACCACATCATAACCATTTCAATAGCATGTTGGTACGCAAGGTAAACCATTATAACTCAGCTAATCAAGCATGGCACAAGAAACTATGATCTCTAGTTGTCATTGCAAACATGTTTATTCATAATAGGCTAAATCAAGAACGATGAACTAATCATATTTACAAAAACAAAGGAGGTCGAGTTCATACCATCTTTTCTCATCTCAGTCAGTCCATCATATACCATCATAATTGCCTTTCACTTGCACAACCGAACGATGTGAATAATAATAATAGTGCACGTGCATTGGACTAAGCTGGAACCTGCAAGCATTCAATAAACAGGAGAAGACAAGGCAATATGGGCTCTTTTGTCAGATCAACAATAATGCATATAAGAGCCACTTCAACAATTTAATCATGGTCTTCTCCTATCGACCTCCAAAGAAAAGAAAAGAAATAAAACTATTTACACGGGAAAGCTCCCAGCAAGCAAAAGAAGAACATGAAATTTTTGGGTTTTCTTTTTAATTACTACTGCAAGCATGGAAAGTAAACTAATTAAAAGCTACAACTAATTTTTTTTGTTTTTCTTAAGGTTTATTAAACACACAAGAAGAAAGCATAAAAAGGAAATAAACTAGAATGGATGATACAAATGAAAAAGTATGAGCACCGACATCTAGCAATGAGTGTGTGAACATAAATGTAATGTCGGTGGGAAATACGTACTCCCCCAAGCTTAGGCTTTTGGCCTAAGTTG
This sequence comes from Triticum aestivum, assembly GCF_018294505.1. NCBI lineage: Eukaryota > Viridiplantae > Streptophyta > Magnoliopsida > Poales > Poaceae > Triticum > Triticum aestivum. The sequence goes on along the minus strand of NC_057806.1, from coordinate 370,442,568 downwards.
GTCTATGGCCATGGCTGGCCTGGCGGATATCCATAATAGTAGTTGGGGTCGTACTGAGAAGAAGAGGACTCCGATTGCCACTGGCTGGGGATCATCTCCGGATCCCACGGGTAATTAGACTGTCATGAAGGATCAAATTTTGGTTCCGGCTCTGGCTCCCTGGCTGGTGCAGGGTTCCGGTAGGCGTGAATCTCCTTCAACGGAACAAGGTACTGGCCTGCAGATAAATCAAACAAAGAAGGAGCAGGTAGGGTAATAGTCTCAGGATGATGTTTATCAAAGAACAATTTGTATTTAAGCTCTACTTCCCTATTCTTAACAATAAAATCATGTGCCACCATACTTTTATAATTTAAATAAACACGAGGCAGCACCTTTTCTTCCTTTTCATAATGCCTAATAGGTATGTTAAAACGTGCAGCTAGGCGTAAAGTATAGATGCCTCCAAAGATAGGGCCCTTGGTACGGTTCAGACTTAACCGTTTAGCAATAATGCCGCCCATACTAACAGAGTTATCAATGTATAAACCGTGGAGCAAAATAATAATATCAGGGATACTAAGGTTTCCACAGTTTCCGCGACCAATTAAACAACGACTAGCAAATATTGCAAAATAGCGTAAAACAGGAAAATGTATGCTAGTGATTCGTGCATCGGAAACCTTCCTTGTTTCCCCTACAGTGATAGTATCAATAAACCCATCCACATCCTCGCGATGTGGTTCCTCTGTCTTGCTCTCGAAAGGGACCAAACTAACCCGACAAAAATCATAAAGTGACATCTCTTTATGCTCATCATATAAATAAAACTCCACCGTAGGTGGGGAGCTCCTAGAATGGAAATGAAAGTTTTGCACAAAGATATTTGTGAGTAAGAGATACTGATTGCATTGGTCATGGAGGAAAGCGGTGAGTCCTGCATTCCTAGTCAATTCATGAAAATCTTCATAAATCCTGGCTGCTCTCAAGAAATCATCGGAAGGCCATTCACACGCCCGAACCTCCGTGGTGCGAGGCAGATTATACTTAGGCTTCGGTGCTTTTTCCTTCGAGCTTCGGCTCGATGAGCCCCTCAAAAGTCTCTTCATCATTTTCTAAAAAATTCAGAAATTTTTAGTAACTTCAAAATAAAAGTAAACCAAACTCAATAATATTGATAGCAACTACTCCTACAAGTGCCTAAGGCCTATATCATGCATCAAAACTACTTTTGACCATATAAATTTGACATGCAAGCTCAAGAACGAGGTCACCTAAGAAGCAAAAATTTGCAATGAATAAAGCACTAGAACAAAAACTAATTGGACCAATGGAGGAGTCACATACCAAGGAACAATCTCCCCAAGCAGTTTTGTGAGAGGTGCTTTGAGCAAGGGGATCGAAAATGGCAGCAAAATGAGCTTGGACTCGGGTTTGAGCTGGATATTCATGTTTGGGGGAGGAAGAAGGAGTGTGTGGATGAAAGGATAAGTGGAGGAGGGCTATCGTGGGCAGGTGGTTAACCCCCCCGCTGTGTTCTCAGTGCCAAATATTCTCAAATATTCCAGAAAAAATCATATTTAAATTTCAGGGCATTTGGAGAACTTTTATTTTCGGAGTATTTTTATATTGCACGGATAATCAGATAACAGACAGAAAAATATTTATTTTTATTTTATTTAATATAAATAACAGAAAGTAAAAGTGGGGTACATAAGGTTGTGCTTTCTAGTTTCATCCATCTCATGCTCATCAAAAGGAATCCACTAACAAGGTTGATCAAGTCTTATTAACGAACTCATTCCGAATAACATGGAACCGGAGAAATTTTGAATAACACTATGTTACCTCAACGGGGATATGCACATCCCCAATAATAAGAATATCATATTTCTTCTTGACAGTAGGAAGAGGAAATTCAAAACCTCCAAATATAATCGATGGAATTTTTCCAATAGAGTTGATACTATGAACTTGAGGTTGTTTCCTCGGAAAGTGTACCGTATGCTCATTACCATTAACATGAAAAGTGACATTGCCTTTAGCGCAATCAATAACAGCCCCTGCAGTATTCAAAAAGGGTCTTCCAAGAATAATAGACATACTATCGTCCTCGAGAATACCAAGAATAACAAAGTTCGTTAAAATAGTAACGTTTGCAACTACAACGGGCACATCCTCACAAATACCGACATGTATAGCAGTTGATTTATCAGCCATTTGCAAATATATTTCAGTAGGTGTCAACTTATTCAAATCAAGTCTACGATATAAAGAGAGAGGCATAACACTAACACCGGCTCCAAGATCACATAAAGCAGTTTTAACATAGTTTCTTTTAATGGAGCATGGTATAGTGGGTACACCGGGATCTCCAAGTTTCTTAGGTATTCCACCCTTAAAAGTATAATTAGCAAGCATGGTGGAAATTTCAGCTTCTGGTATCTTTCTTTTATTTGTAGCAATTTCTTTCATATACTTAGCATAAGGATTAATTTTAAGCATATCAGTTAATCGCATACGCAAAAATATAGGTCTAATCATTTTAGCAAAGCGCTCAAAATCCTCATCATCCTTTTTCTTGGATGGTTTGGGAGGAAAAGGCTTTCTTTCTTTACCATGTTTCCTAGTAACAAAGTCTTTCTTATCATAATGTTGATTCTTTGATTGTGGGTTATCAAGATCAACAACAGGTTCAATTTCTATATCATTATCATTGCTAGGTTGAGCATCATCATGAACATTATCATTAACATTATTACTAGTTTCAGGTTCATTACCAGATTGAGTTTCAGCATCAGAAATAGAAATATCATTTGGATTCTCAGGTGGTTTAATAACAGGTTCACTCGAAGCATGCAAAGTCCTATCATTTTTCTTTTTCTTCCTTTTAGAAGGACTAGGTGCATCTATATTATTTCTCTGAGAATCTTGCTCAATTCTCTTAGGATGGCCTTCAGGATACAAAGGTTCCTGAGTCATTTTACCACCTCTAGTCATAACTCTAACAACATTATTATTATCCTTACTATTCAATTCATTGAGCAAATCATTTTGAGCTTTAAGTACTTGTTCTACTTGAGTGGTAACCATAGAAGCATGTTTACTAATAAGTTTAAGTTCACCTTTGACATCAGCCATATAATCACCCAAGTGTTCAAGCATATTTGAATTGTATTTCAATTGTCTACCAAAATAAGCATTAAAGTCGTCTTGCTTAGCCATAAATTTATCAAACTCATCTAAGCATGGGCTAGCAAACTTGGTAAATGGGATTTCAGCTTTATCATATCTATAGAGAGAATTTACCTTTACTACCTGTGTTGGGTTATCAAGACCATGAGTTTCTTCAATAGGTGATGGATCAAGATCATATGTTTCTTCAACAGGCGGTAAATTCCGTGTATTTCTTCAATAGGAGGTAAATTCTTAACATCTTCAGCTTTAATACCTTTTTCTTTCATAGATTTCTTTGCCTCTTGCATATCTTCAGGACTGAGAAATAGAATACCCCTCTTCTTCGAAGTTGGTTTAGGAATAGGCTCGGGAATTGGCTTCGGAGGTGTCCAATTATTTTCATTTGTCAACATATTATTCAATAGAATTTCAGCTTCATCCGGTGTTCTTTCCCTGAAAACAGGACCAGCACAACTATCCAGGTAATCTCTGGAAGCATCGGTTAGTCCATTATAAAAGATATCAAGTATTTCATTTTTCTTAAGAGGATGATCAGGCAAAACATTAAGTAATTGGAGAAGCCTCCCCCAAGCTTATGGGAGACTCTCTTCTTTAATTTGCACAAAATTATATATATCCCTTAAAGCAGCTTGTTTCTTGTGAGCAGGGAAATATTTAGCAGAGAAGTAATAAATCATATCCTGGGGACTACGCACACAACCAGGATCAAGAGAATTAAACCATATCTTAGCATCACCCTGAGAACGGAAATATTTTAAGGATATAAAAGTAGCGAGTTCTCTCATCATTAGTGAACAGGGTAGCTATATCATTTAATTTAGTAAGATGTGCCACAATAGTTTCAGATTCATAGCCATGAAAGGGATCAGATTCAACCAAAGTAATTATATCAGGATCAACAGAGAATTCATAATACTTATCGGTAACACAGATAGGTGAAGTAGCAAAAGCAGGGTCAGGTTTCATTCTAGCATTTAGAGATTGCTTGTTCCATTTAGCTAATAACCTCTTAAGTTCGTATCTATCTTTGCAAGCTAAAATAGCTAAAGAGGCTTCTTGATAAAAAACATAACCCTCAGGAATAACAAGTGATTCTTCATCACCACTTTCATCAGTATTATCAGATTCAATATTTTCAATCTCTCTAGCCCTAGCAAGTTGTTCATCAAGAAATTCACCAAGTGGCACGGTAGTATCAAGCATAGAAGTAGTTTCATCATAAGTATCATGTATAGCAGAAGTGGCATCATCAATAACATGCGACATATCAGAACGAATAGCAGAAGCAGGTTTAGGTGTCGCAAGCTTACTTAAAACAGAAGGTGAATCAAGTGCAGAGCTAGATGGCAGTTCCTTACCTCCCCTCGTAGTTGAGGGATAAATCTTGGTTCTTGGATCTTTCAAGTTCTTCATAATGATAAGCAGATATAAATCCCAAGTGACTCAAATAATAGAGCTATGCTCCCCGGCAACGGTGCCAGAAATAGTCTTGATAACCCACAAGTATAGGGGATCGCAACAGTTTTCGAGGGTAAAGTATTCAACCCAAATTTATTGATTCGACACAAGGGGAGCCAAAGAATACTCTCAAGTATTAGCAGCTGAGTTGTCAACTGGAAACTTAGTATCTGCAGCAAAGTATTTAGTAGCAAAGTAATATGATAGTAGTGGTAACGGTAACAATAGTAAAAGCAATGTTTTTGGTATTTTGTAGTGATGATAGCAATAGCAACGGGAAAGTAAATAAGTGAAGAACAATATATGGAAAGCTCGTACGCAATGGATCGGTGATGGAGAATTATGCCGGATGCAGTTCATCATGTAACAGTCATAACCTAGGGTGACACAGAACTAGCTCTAGTTCATTGATATAATGTAGGCATGTATTCCGAACATAGTCATACGTGCTTATGGAAAAGAACTTGCATGACATCTTTTGTCCTACCGTCCTGTGGCAGCGGGGTCCTTACGGAAACTAAGTGATATTAAGGCCTCCTTTTAATAGAGTACCAGAACAAAGCATTAACACATAGTGAATACATGAACTCCTCAAACTACGGTCATCACCGGTAAGTATCCCGATTATTGTCACTTCGGGATTAACGGATCATAACACATAATAGGTGACTATAGACTTGCAAGATAGGATCAAGAACACTCGTATATTGATGAAAACATATTAGGTTCAGATTTGAAATCATGGCACTCGGGCCCTAGTGACAAGCATTAAGCATAGCAAAGTCATAGCAACATCAATCTCAGAACATAGTGGATACTAGGGATCAAACCCTAACAAAACTAACTCAATTACATGACAGATCCCATCCAACCCATCACCATCCAGCAAGCCTACGATGGAATTACTCACGCACGACGGTGTTCATCATGAAATTGGTGTTGGAGGATGGTTGATGATGACGATGGCGACGGATTCCCCTCTCCGGAGTCCCGAACGGACTCCAGATCAGCCCTCCCGAGAGGTTTTAGGGCTTGGCGGCGGCTCCGTATCGTAAAACGCGATGAATTCTTCTCTCTGATTTTTTCTCTCCCCGAAACACAATATATAGAGTTGGAGTTGGAGTCGGAGAGGCACCAGGGGGCCCACGAGGTAGGGGGGCACGCCCTAGGGGGCAGGCGCGCCCCCACCCTCGTGGATAGGTGGTGGGCCCCCTGGCCTTCATCTTTTGCAGGTATTTTTTATATTTTCCAAAAAGTTGTTCCGTGAAGTTTTAGGTCATTCCGAGAACGTCTGTTTCTGCACATAAATAACACCATGGTAATTCTGCTGAAAATAGCGTCAGTCTGGGTTAGTTCCATTCAAATCATGCAAGTTAGAGTCCAAAACAAGGGCAAAAGTGTTTGGAAAAGTAGATACGATGGAGACGTATCAAAGACCCTCCTACAAAGCAGATCCTAGAATAACTGGTCAACATAAAATGCACGCGACTACGTTGCAGAAAGCTAACACAGGCAAGCCTGAAAAATACGCCCCGACTCATCCGATGACATCTAAACTCCACAACAACGCCCTCGGGAGGGTGAACAATGCGAAGCGTCACCGTTGCTGAGTCCGCAGTAGACAAGGGTTTTCACCTGAAACCCTGACATAGAGAGGAGAATCACGGCGACGATGTCAAGAGGATAGCGGCACCCATGGGCGGCGACATCAATGGCGCCAAAGCACGAAGCTTTCGTTTGGCAGCTCATACGTGCCACTGATACGTCTCCAACGTATCTATAATTTTTGATTGCTCCATGCTATTATATTATCTGTTTTGGATGTTAATGGGCTTTATTTTACACTCTTATATCATTTTTGGGACTAACCTATTAACCGGAGGCCCAGCCCAAATTGATGTTTTTTTGCCTATTTTAGTGTTTCGCAAAAAAAGAATATCAAGCGAAGTCCAAACGGAATGAAACCTTCGGAAACGTGATTTTCTCAACAAACATGATCCAGGAGACTTGGAGTGGGCGTCAAGAAACAATCGAGGAGGCCACGAGCCAGGGGGCGCGCCCTCCACCCTCGTGGGCCCCTCGTTGCTCCACCGACCTACTTCTTCCTCCTATATAAGTCCATGTACCCTGTAAACATCCAGGAGCACCACGAAACCCTAATTCCACCGTTGCAACCTTCTGTACCTGAGAGATCCCATCTTGGGGCCTTTTTCGGAGCTCCACCGGAGGGGGCATTGATCACGGAGGGCCTCTACATCAACTCCATGGCCTCTCCGGTGATGTGTTAGTAGTTTACTTCAGACCTTCGGGTCCATAGCTAGTAGCTAGATGGCTTCTTCTCACTCCTTGGATCTCAATACAAAGTTCTCCTCGATTTTCTTGGAGATCTATTCGATGCAATCTTCTTTTGCGTTGTGTTTGTCGAGATCCGATGAATTTTGGGTCGCTACCTCTTGAGCACTGCGTTGGTTTTCCCCGAAGAGGAAAGGATGATGCAGCAAAGTAGCGTAAGTATTTCCCTCAATTTTTGAGAACCAAGGTATCAATCCAGTAGGAGGCTGCGTGCGAGTCCCTCGTACCTGCACAAAACAAATAAATCCTCACAACCAACGCGAATAGGGGTTGTCAATCCCTACACGACCACTTATGAGAGTGAGATCTGATAGATATGATAAGATAATATTTTTGGTATTTTTGTGATAAAGATGCAAAGTAAAATAAAGGCAAAGTAAAAAAAGCAAAGGAAATAACTAAGTAGTAGGAGACTAATATGACAAAGATAGACCCGGGGGCCATAGGTTGCACTAGTGGCTTCTCTCGAGAGCATAAGTATTCTACGGTGGGGTGAACAAATTACTATTGAGCAATTGATAGAATTGAGCATAGTTATGAGAATATCTAGGAATGATCATGTATATAGGCATCACGTCCGAGACAAGTAGACCGACTCCTGCCTGCATCTACTACTATTACTCCACTCATCGACCGCTATCCAACATGCATCTAGAGTATTAAGTTAAAAACAGAGTAACGCCTTAAGCAAGATGACATGATGTAGAGGGATAAACTTATGCAATATGATGAAAACCCCATCTTGTTATCCTCGATGGCAACAATACAATACATGCCTTGCTGCCCCTACTGTCACTGGGAAAGGACACCGCAAGATTGAACCCAAAGCTAAGCACTTCTCCCATTGCAAGAAAGATCAATCTAGTAGGCCAAACCAAACTGATAATTCGAAGAGACTTGCAAAGATAACCAATGATACATAAAAGAATTTAGAGAAGATTCAAATATTGTTCATAGATAGACTTGATCATAAACCCAAAATTCATCGGTCTCAACAAACACACCGCAAAAAGAAGATTACATCGAATAGTTCTCCACAAGAGAGGGGGAGAACATTGTATTGAGATCCAAAAAGAGAGAAGAAGCCATCTAGCTAATAACTATGGACCCGTAGGTCTGAGGTAAACTACTCACACTTCATCGGAGGGGCTATGGTGTTGATGTAGAAGTCCTCCGTGATCGATGCCCCCTCCGGCGGAGCTCCGGAACAAGCCCCAAGATGGGATCTCGTGGATACAGAAAGTTGCGGCGGTGGAATTAGGTTTTTGGCTCCGTATATGATCGTTTGGGGGTATGTAGGTATATATAGGAGGAAGGAGTACGTCGGTGGAGCAACAAGGGGCCCACGAGGGTGGAGGGCGCGCTTGGGGGGGTAGGCGCGCCCCCTACCTCGTGGCCTCCTCTTTTGTGTCTTGACGTAGGGTCCAAGTCTCCTGGGTCTTGTTCATTGAGAAAATCACGTTCCCGAAGGTTTCATTCCGTTTGTCTCCATTTGATATTCCTTTTCTTCGAAACCCTAAAACAGGCAAAAAACAGCAATTCTGGGCTGGGCCTCCAGTTAATAGGTTAGTCCCAAAAATAATATAAAAGTGGAAAATAAATCCCAATAATGTCCAAAACAGTAGATAATATAGCATGGAGCAATCAAAAATTATAGATACGTTGGAGACGTATCAAGCATCCCCAAGCTTAATTCCTGCTCGTCCTCAAGTAGGTAAATGATAAAAACAAATTTTTTGATGCGGAGTGCTACTTGGCATAATTTTAATGTAATTCTTCTTAATTGTGGTATGAATATTCAGATCCAAAAGATTCAAGACAAAAGTTTAATATTGACATAAAAATAATAATACTTCAAGCATACTAACAAAGCAATTATGTCTTCTCAAAATAGCATGGCCAAAGAATGTTATCCCTACAAAATCATATAGTCTGGCTATGCTCTATCTTCACCACACAAAATATTTAAATCGTGCACAACCCTGATGACAAGCCAAGCAATTGTTTCATACTTTTGGTGTTCTCTAACTTTTTCAATCTTCACACAATACATGAGCGTGAGCCATGGACATAGCACTTATAGGTGGAATAGAATGGTGGTTGTGGATAAGACAAAAATGGAGAAGATAGTCTCACATCAACTAGGCGTATCAACGGGCTATGGAGATGCCCATCAATAGATATCAATGTGAGTGAGTAGGGATTGCCATGCAATGGATGCACTAGAGCTATAAGTATATGAAAGCTCAACAAAAGAAACTAAGTGGGTGTGCATCCAACTTGCTTCTTCATTCAAGACCTAGGGAATTTTGAGGAAGCCCATCATTGGAATATACAAGCCAAGTTCTATAATGAAAAATTCCCACTAGTATATGAAAGTGACAACATAGGAGACTCTCTATATTGAAGATCATGGTGCTACTTTGAAGCACAAGTGTGGTAAAAGGATAGTAGCATTGCCCCTTCTCTCTTTTTCTCTCATTTTTTTATTTGGGCCTTCTCTTTTTTTATGGCCTCTTTTATTTATTTATTTTCGTCCAGAGTCTCATCCCGACTTGTGGGGGAATCATAGTCTCCATCATCCTTTCCTCACTGGGACAATCCTCTAATAATGATGATCATCACACTTTTATTTTTCTTACAACTCAACAATTACAACTCGATACTTAGAACAAAATATGACTCTATATGAATGCCTCCGGCGGTGTACCGGGATATGCAATGAATCAAGAGTGACATGTATGAAAGAATTATGAACTGTGGCTTTGCCACAAATACGATGTCGACTACATGATCATGCTAAGCAATATGACAATGATGGAGTGTGTCATAATAAACAGAACGGTGGAAAGTTGCATGGCAATATATCTCGGAATGGCTATGGAAATGCCATAATAGGTAGGTATGGTGGATGTTTTGAGGAAGGTATATGGTGGGTGTATGATACCGGTGAAAGGTGTGCGGTATTAGAGAGGCTAGTAATGGTGGAAGGGTGAGAGTGCGTATAATCCATGGACTCAACATTAGTCATAAAGAACTTATATACTTATTGCAAAAATCTACAAGTTATCAAAGCAAAGTATTACACGCATGCTCCTAGGGGGGTAGATTGGTAGGAAAAGACCATCGCTCATCCCCGACCGCCACTCATAAGGAAAACAATCAAAAAATAAATCATGCTCCGACTTCATCGCATAACGGTTCACCATACGTGCATGCTACGGGAATCACAAACTTTAACACAAGTATTCTTCAAATTCACAACTACTCAACTACCACAACTTTAATATCACCATCTTCATATCTCAAAACAATTATCAAGCATCAAACTTCTCATAGTATTCAACACACTCATACGAAAGTTTTATTATTAATCTTGTATACCAAGCATATTAGGATTTTAAGCAAATTACCATGCTATTTAAGACTCTCAAAATAATCTAAGTGAAGCATGAGAGATCAATAGTTTCTATAAAACAAATCCACCACCGTGCTCTGATGACCCACAAGTATAGGGGATCTATCGTAGTCCTTTCGATAAGTCAGAGTGTCGAACCCAATGAGGAGCAGAAGGAAATGATAAGCGGTTTTCAGCAAGGTATTCTCTGCAAGTACTGAAATAAGTGGTAACAGATAGTTTTGTAACGGGATAAATTGTAACGAGCAACAAGTAACAAAAGTAAATAAAGTGCAGCAAGGTGGCCCAATCCTTTTGTAGCAAAGGACAAGCCGGAACAAACTCTTATAATAGGAAAAGCGCTCCCGAGAACACATGGGAATATCGTCAAGCTAGTTTTCATCACGTTCATATGATTCGCGTTCGATACTTTGATAATTTGATATGTGGGTGGACCGGTGCTTGGGTGCTGTCCTTACTTGAACAAGAATCCCATTTATGATTAACCTCTATTGCAAGCATCCGCAACTACAACAAAAGTATTAAGGTAAACCTAACCATAGCATGAAACATATGGATCCAAATCAGCCCCTTACGAAGCAACGCATAAACTAGGGTTTAAGCTTCTGTCACTCTAGCAACCCATCATCTACTTATTACTTCCCAATGCCTTCCTCTAGGCCCAAATAATGGTGAAGTGTTATGTAGTCGACGTTCACATAACACCACTAGAGGCTAGACAACATACATCTTATCAAAATATCAAACGAATACCAAATTCACATGACTACTCATAGCAAGACTTCTCCCTTGTCCTCAGGAGCAAACGTAATTACTCACGAAGCATATTCATGTTCATAATCAGATTGGTAATAATATGCATATAGGATCTGAACATATGATATTCCACCAAATAAACCAACTAGCATCAACTACAAGGAGTAATCAACACTACTAGCAACCTACTAGCACCAATCCCGGACTTTGGGACAAGAATTGGATACAAGAGATGAACTAGGGTTTGGAGATGAGATGGTGCTGGTGAAGATGTTGATGGAGATTGCCCTCTCCCGATGAGAGGAGCGTTGGTGTTGACGATGGTGATGATTTCCCCCTCCCGGAGGGATGTTTCCCCGGCAGAACAGCTCTGTCGGAGCTCTAGATTGGTTCCGCCAAGGTTCCGCCTCGTGGCGGCGGAGTCTCGTCCCGAAAAGTTCCTTGCTATTTTTTTCTCATCGAAAGACTTCATATAGGAGAAGATGGGCGTCGGAGAGCCACCAGGGGGCCCACGAGGTAGGGGGCGCGCCCTAGGGGGGCGCCCCCCACCCTTGTGAGCAGGGTGTGGGCCCCCTGGCCTTCATCTTTGGCGTGGATTTTTCTTTATTTATTTTAATATGTTCCGTGGAGTTTCATGACTTTTGGAGTTGCGCAGAATAGGTCTCTAATATTTGCTCCTTTTCCAGCCCAGAATTCCAGCTGCCGGCGTTCTCCCTCCTTATGTAAACCTTGTAAAATAAGAGAGAATAGCCATAAGTATTGTGACATAAAGTGAAATAACAGTCCATAATGCGATAAATATCGATATAAAAGCATGATGCAAAATGGACGTATCAACTCCCTCAAGCGAAAAGCCGATAACAATAAATATGTCCTGATGTTTAGAGGTAGAGGCATCGATAAAAATAAAATACGGATACGAAGGCATCATGATTATTCTCATAACAGCAACATATATAGATTTTGTCATATGATTACTTATGTTCAAGCGATGATCTATTCACAATGCAAAAGTATGAATCATAAACCTTATTGGGCTCCAACAAACTATAATCTCAGTCATCGAAACAATTGCATTTTATCATAACATCGGAAAGAGTCTATGTCAGAGCTTAAAAGCAAGTCCACATACTCAACTATCATCTAGTCCTTCATAATTGCTAACACTCACGCGATACTTGTGTTTATTGAGTTTTAATCGGACACAAAGAAAGATAGGGGCTTATAGTTTTGCCCCACAAGCTTTTACCTCAAGGGTAATGTAAACAATAATGGTTCATGCTCCCCTACATCCAATTAGATATATATATATCATGTTCTTTCCAACATGCTAAGCTTGCCAAAGGATAAAATGAAAAAGGAAAGGTGAAGATCACCGTGACTCTTGCATAAGGTGGAATATAATAATAAAGGATAGGCCCTTCGCAGAGGGAAGCAGAGGTTGCCATGCGCTTTTATGGTTGGATGCACAAAATCTCAATGCGAAAGAACGTCACTTTATATTTCCCCTTCTGATGTGAACCTTTATTATGCAGTCCATCGCTTTTATTACTTCCACATCACAAGATCGTATAAATCTTATTTCTCCCACACCAATCAATCATACATATTTAGAGCAATTTTTATTGCTTTGCACCGATGACAACTTACTTGAAGGATCTTACTCAATCCATAGGTAGATATGGTGGACTCTCATGGCAAAACTGGTTTAAGGATATTTGGAAGCACAAGTAGTATTTCTACTTGGTGTTGAGAATTTGGCTAGCATGAGGGGGAAAGGCAAGCTCAACAAGTTAGAGGAACCATGACAACATACTTTATCTCAGATATAAGAAAGACATAACTCATTACGTTGTCTTCTTTGTCCAACATCAACCCTTTAGCATGTCATACTTTAATGAGTGCTCCCAATCATAAAAGATGTCAATGATAATATATCTATATGTGAAAACCTCTCTTTCCTTATTACTTCCTATTAATTGCAACAATGACCAAAGCTATGTTTGCCAACTCCCAACAACTTTTAATCGTCATACTCTTTCCATGTGAAGTCATTACTCTCGATAAGATAAATATGAACTTTTTGTTTCTTTTTACTCTTTTTCTCTTTTCTTTTATTCACCTAAGATCATGGCAAAATAATCAAGCCCTTGACTCAACACTAATCTTTATTATATATAGCTCACGGACTCGATTACATAGAGAGATCATAAAGCAAACTCAAAACTAGATCATGCCATAAACTTTATTCTACTAGATCAAGATACTACTAATAGGATCGAACTAAGAAAAACGGTAAAGATAGGAGTTGTGATTGTGATACGATACCGGGGCACCTCCCCCAAGCTTGGAAGTTGCCAAGGGGAGTGCCCATACCCATGTGATTATGTCTCCTTTGTCGGTGAAGAAGGTGGTGGTGATGTTGGCTTAGTTGATGGCTTAGGCTTCTCCCATAATTTGCGCTTGAGGACGGCATTTTGATCCCTCAGATCATCAATCTCCCACTCTAGGGTTAATATCTTTTTGCATAGGTCCTGCTTATTTTCCTGCAAGAAACGAAAAGGGATAAACTTGAACTTGGGTTTCTTTACCCTATCAGGGAGACTTGACTTTTTGAACTCCACGTGAATGTCCCCAAGTTGAGGTAATGGTGCTTCATCTTCATCTGAGTTCGTCTCCTCCTTCCCCTTGGGTCCATAGTCCTCTTCTTCCTTCGTGGTCCATCCATCATGTTCCACATCTCCATAGACCTTTGGATTTGCCAAGTAACCATCCACATAGCTTTCTCCTTTCGAATCCTGGGAAGACATGTTGATTTAATCTGCAACGGGACAGCTCGAAACAAAAACAGAGGATATTTGCGTGATACGGGAGTCAAAACCTTTGGGAGGTTATATAATGAACTTTTACCGACCAAAATACGTATCGTGTAAGAAAACAGAGTCCGGAAGGCACACGAGGTGCTCACGAGGTAGGGGGCGCGCCCAGGGGGTAGGGCGCGCCCACCACCCTCATGGGGCCCTCCTGTCCTTCCCGGACTGCTACTTATTTTTCTATTTTTCTAAATATTCAAAATGGAGAAATATTGCTTTAAAATTGTTTTGGAGTCGGTTTACTTACCGTACCACATACCTATTCCTTTTCGGAGTCTGAAACGTTCCGAAAAGTGTCCCTTATGTATTCCTTCGGGGTTACGGTTTCAATAATATTGGTTTCAACATTTATGGGATTACCTGAGATATAATGTTTGATTCTTTGACCGTTTACCACCTTCGGATTTGTGCCCTCGAAGTTGTTGATTTTTATGGCACCGGGACGATAGACCTCTTCGATAACATAGGGGCCTTCCCATTTAGAGAGAAGTTTTCCTGCAAAAAATCTTAAATGAGAATTGTATAGCAATACATAATCACCTACATTAAACTCACGCTTTTGTATCCTTTTGTCATGCCATCTTTTAACTTTTTCTTTAAACAACTTGGCATTTTCATAAGCTTGGGTTCTCCATTCATCAAGTGAGCTAATATCAAATAACCTCTTCTCACTGGCAAGTTTAAAATCATAGTTAAGCTCTTTAATAGCCCAATATGCCTTATATTCTAGTTCGAGAGGTTAGTGACATGCTTTTCCATAAACCATTTTATACGGAGACATACCCATAGGATTTTTGTATGCAGTTCTATAAGCCCATAATGCATCATCAAGTTTCTTGGACCAATTCTTTCTAGACCTATTAACAGTCTTTTGTAAAATTAATTTGAGCTCTCTATTGCTCAACTCTACTTGACCACTAGACTGTGGGTGATAAGGAGATGCAATTCTATGATTAACATCATATTTAGCAAGCATTTTACGGAAAGCACCATGAATAAAGTGTGAACCACCATCAGTCATTAAATATCTAGGGACTCCAAACCTCGGGAAAATAACTTCCTTAAGCATTTTAATAGAAGTGTTATGATCAGCACTACTAGTTGGAATAGCTTCTACCCACTTAGTAACGTAATCAACAGCAACTAAAATATGTGTGTATCCATTAGAGGCAGGAAAAGGTCCCATATAATCAAAGCCCCAAACATCAAACGGTTCAATAACAAGAGAATAATTCATAGGCATTTCTTGACGTCTACTAATATTACCAATTCTTTGACATTCATCACAAGACAAGACAAACTTACGGGCATCCTTGAAGAGAGTAGGCCAATAAAAACCAGATTGCAATACCTTATGTGCAGTTCTATCTCCAGCGTGGTGTCCTCCATAAGACTCGGAATGACACTTGCGTAGGATCTGTTCCTGTTCATGCTCAGGTACACAACGTCTAATAACACCATCTACTCCTTCTTTATAAAGATGTGGGTCATCCCAAAAGTAATGTCTCAAATCATAGAAGAACTTTTTCTTTTGTTGGTATGTGAAGCTAGGTGGTATAAATTTAGCAACAATATAATTAGCATAATCAGCATACCATGGAGTACTACGAGAAGTACTTATAACATTTAATTGTTCATCAGGAAAGCTATCATTAATAGGTAGTGGGTCATCAAGAATATTTTCTAACCTAGACAAGTTGTCTGCAACGGGGTTCTCAGCTCCCTTTCTATCAACAATATGCAAATCAAATTCTTGTAGCAAGAGAACCCATCTAATAAGTCTAGGTTTAGCATCTTTCTTTTCCATAAGATATTTAATAGCAGCATGATCAGTGTGAATAGTTACTTTAGAATCAACAATATAAGATCTGAACTTATCACAAGCAAATACAACTGCTAAAAGCTCTTTTTCAGTAGTAGCATAATTTCTTTGAGCATTGTCTAGAGTCTTACTAGCATAATGAATAACATTTAATTTCTTATCAACTCTTTGCCCTAGAACAGCACCTACAGCATAATCACTAGCATCACACATAATTTCAAAGGGTAAATTCCAATCAGGTGGCTGAACAACAGGTGCAGAGACTAATGCTTTCTTAAGTATTTCAAATGCTTCTACACAATCATCATCAAAGACAAATGGTATATCTTTTTGCAATAAATTAGTCAGAGGCCGAGAAATTTTTGAGAAGTCCTTAATGAACCTCCTGTAAAATCCGGCGTGACCAAGGAAACTTCTTATACCTTTGATGTCCTTGGGACATGGCATCTTTTCAATAGCATCAACCTTGGCTTTATCAACTTCAATACCTCTTTCAGAAACTTTGTGCCCCAAGACAATACCTTCATTAACCATAAAGTGGCACTTTTCCCAATTCAAGACAAGATTAGTTTCTTCACATCTCTGCAAAACTCGATCAAGATTGCTCAAGCAATCATCAAAAGAGGAACCATAGACGGAAAAGTCGTCCATGAAAACCTCACAAATCTTTTCACAAAAGTCAGAGAATATAGCCATCATGCATCTTTGAAAGGTAGCAGGTGCATTACATAAACCAAAAGGCATACGTCTATAAGCAAAAGTACCAAAAGGGCATGTAAAAGTAGTCTTTGATTGATCTCTAGCCGACACAGGTATTTGAGAGAAACCAGAATAACCATCTAGAAAGCAATAGTGTGTATGTTTGCATAATCTTTCTAGCATTTGATCAATAAAAGGTAAGGGGTAATGATCTTTCTTAGTAGCTTTATTTAATTTGCGGAAATCAATTACCATCCTATAACCTGTGATAATTCTTTGTGGAATCAATTCATCTTTATCATTAGGAACAACAGTAATACCTCCCTTCTTAGGGACACAATGGACAGGACTTACCCACTCACTATCAGCAACGGGATAGATTATACCTGCCTCCAGAAGCTTTAGTATTTCTTTTCTTACCACTTCTTTCATTTTAGGATTCAGACGTCGTTGAGGATCACGAACTGGTTTGGCATCTGCTTCCAAATTTATTTTATGTTGACATAGAGTGGGACTAATGCCCTTAAGATCATCAAGAGTATATCCAATAGCAGCACGATGCTTCTTCAGAGTTTTCAATAATCTTTCTTCTTCATGCTCTGAAAGGTTAGCACTAATAATAACAGGATATATCTTCTTTTCATCAAGATAAGCATATTTAAGATTATCAGGCAAAGGTTTAAGCTCAAACACGGGATCACCCTTGGGTGGAGGAGGATCCCCTAAGATTTCAACAGGCAAATTGTGTTGCAGAATAGGTTCCTGTTTAAAGAATACTTCATCTATTTCCCTTCTTTCATTCATGAACATATCATTTTCATGGTCTAGCAAATAGTGTTCTAAAGGATCACTAGGAGGTACGGCAATAGAAGCAAGACCAATAATTTCATCCTTACTAGGTAATTCTTCCTCACGATGTTGTTTACTAAATTTAGAGAAATTAAACTCATGAACCATATCATCCAAGCCAATAGTAACAACATTCTTTGTGCAATCTATGGTAGCATTGACAGTATTTAAGAAGGGTCTACCAAATATAATGGGACAAAAGCTATCTTGTGGGAACCAAGAACAAGAAAATCAGCAGGATATTTAGTTTTCCCACACAAGACTTCAACATCTCTAACAATTCCAATTGGTGCAATAGTATCTCTATTAGCAAGTTTAATAGTAACATCAATATCTTCTAACTCAACAGGTGCAATTTCATTCTTAATTTCTTTGTATAAGTCATAGGTATTACACTAGCACTAGCACCCATATCACATAAGCCATGATAACAATGATCTCCTATTTTAACAGAAATAACAGGCACGCCTACCACAGGTCTATGTTTATCTTTATCACAAGGTTTAGCAATTCTAGCAGTTTCACCTTCGAACTGAATAACATGCCCATCAATATTATCAGACAAGAGATCTTTAACAATAGCAATATTAGGTTCTACTTTAACTTGCTCAGGAGGTGTATAAGTTCTAATATTGCTTTTACGAACAACAGTTGAAGCTTTAGCATGATCCTTTATTCTAACAGGGAAAGGTGGTTTCTCAACATAAGAAGTAGGAACAATAGGATCATTATAAGTGACAGTCTTTTCTTCAACTTTAATAGGTGCAGCTACTTTTACTTCTATGGGAGGATGATATTTAAACCACTTCTCCTTAGGGAGATCAACATAAGTAGCAAAAGATTCACAGAAAGAAGCTACTATCTCAGAGTCAAGTCCATATTTAGTGCTAAACTTACGGAAAATATCGGTATCCATAAAAGATTTAACACAATCAAACTTAGGTGTCATACCTGACTCCTTACCTTCGTCGAGGTCCCAATCTTCAGAGTTGCATTTAATTCTATCCAATAAATTCCATCTGAATTCAATAGTCTTCATCATAAAAGAGCCAGCACAAGAAGTATCGAGCATGGTGCGATTGTTATCAGAAAGCCGAGCATAAAATTTTGAATAATCATTTCTCTTGAGAGCTCATGATTGGGGCATGAATATAACATTGATTTAAGCCTCCCCCAAGCTTGAGCGATGCTTTCTCCTTCGCGAGGCCAGAAATTATATATATAATTGCGATCACGATGAACAAGATGCATAGGGTAATACTTTTGATGAAATTCCAGCTTCAATCTTTTATAGTCCCATGATCTCATATCATCACATAGCCTATACCATATCAATGCGTCTCCCTTCAAAGATAAAGGGAAGACCTTCTTCTTAGCAACATCATCGGGTATACCTGCAAGCTTAAATAATCCACAAACTTCATCCACATATATTAAGTGCTCATCAGGATGCTTTGTTCCATCTCCTGTAAAAGGGTTAGCTAGCAGTTTTTCCATCATACCCGAAGGAAATTCAAAAGGAGTTTCATTTTCAATAGGTTCAGTAGGTTGAGGAGCAACTCTTTGCTCTACTGGACGGGGTGAAGATACCCCGAACAAGCCCCTCAGAGAATTACTTTCCATAGTAACAAGTGACAGTAAATTTCAGCACACTATATAAATTTTTCCTTACCAAATTCCACCTACCAAAGGCGCTACACTCCCCGGCAACGGCGCCAGAAAAGAGTCTTGATGACCCACAAGTATAGGGGATCTATCGTAGTCCTTTCGATAAGTAAGAGTGTCGAACCCAACGAGGAGCAGAAGGAAATGATAAGCGGTTTTCAGCAAGGTATTCTCTGCAAGTACTGAAATAAGTGGTAACAGATAGTTTTGTAAGGATAAATTGTAACGAGCAACAAGTAACAAAAGTAAATAAAGTGCAGCAAGGTGGCCCAATCCTTTTGTAGCAAAGGACAAGCCGGAACAAACTCTTATAATAGGAAAAGCGCTCCCGAGGACACATGGGAATATCGTCAAGCTAGTTTTCATCACGTTCATATGATTCGCGTTCGATACTTTGATAATTTGATATGTGGGTGGACCGGTGCTTGGGTGCTGTCCTTACTTGAACAAGAATCCCATTTATGATTAACCTCTATTGCAAGCATCCGCAACTACAACAAAAGTATTAAGGTAAACCTAACCATAGCATGAAACATATGGATCCAAATCAGCCCCTTACGAAGCAACACATAAACTAGGGTTTAAGCTTCTGTCACTCTAGCAACCCATCATCTACTTATTACTTCCCAATGCCTTCCTCTAGGCCCAAATAATGGTGAAGTGTTATGTAGTCGACGTTCACATAACACCACTAGAGGCTAGACAACATACATCTTATCAAAATATCAAACGAATACCAAATTCACATGACTACTCATAGCAAGACTTCTCCCTTGTCCTCAGGAACAAACATAATTACTCATGAAGCATATTCATGTTCATAATCAGAGGGGTAATAATATGCATATAGGATCTGAACATATGATATTCCACCAAATAAACCAACTAGCATCAACTACAAGGAGTAATCAACACTACTAGCAACCTACTAGCACCAATCCGGGAGGAGCGTTGGTGATGACGATGGTGATGATTTCCCCCTCCGGGAGGGAAGTATCCCCAGCAGAACAGCTCTATCGGAGCTCTAGATTGGATCCGCCAAGGTTCCGCCTCGTGGCGGCGGAGTCTCGTCCCGAAAAGTTCCTCCTTATTTTTTCTCATCGAAAGACCTCATATAGGAGAAGATGGGCATCGGAGAGCCACCAGGGGGCCCACGAGGTAGGGGCGCGCCCTAGGGGGGGCACCCCCACCCTCGTGAGCAGGGTGTGGGCCCCCTGGCCTTCATCTTTGGCGTGGATTTTTCTTTATTTATTTTAAGATGTTCCGTGGAGTTTCAGGACTTTTGGAGTTGCACAGAATAGGTCTCTAATATTTGCTCCTTTTCCAGCCCAGAATTCCAGCTGCCGGCATTCTCCCTCCTTATGTAAACCTTGTAAAATAAGAGAGAATAGCCATAAGTATTGTGACATAAAGTGAAATAACAGTCCATAATGCGATAAATATGGATATAAAAGCATGATGCAAAATGGACGTATCATGCTCTAAAAGATATAAGTGAAGTACTAGAGCAAAACTACATAACTCAAAAGATATAAGCGAAGCACATAGAGTATTCTAACAAATTCCAAATTATGTATGGCTCTCTCAAAAGGTGTGTACAGCAAGGATGATTGTGGTAAACTAAAAAGTAAAGACTCAAATCATACAAGACGCTCCAAGCAAAACACGAAAGAGGGGATGCCTTCCGGGGCATCCCCAAGCTTTGGCTTTTAGGTATCCTTAGATTATCTTGGGGGTGCCATGGGCATCCCCAAGCTTAGGATCTTGCCACTCCTTGTTCCATAATCCATCAAATCTTTACCCAAAACTTGAAAACTTCACAACACAAAACTTAAAGTAGAAAATCTCGTGAGCTCCGTTAGCGAAAGAAAACAAAAGACCACTTCAAGGTACTGTAATGAACTCATTATTTATTTATATTGGTGTTATACCTACTGTATTCCAACTGCTCTATGGTTTATAAACTATTTTACTAGCCATAGATTCATCAAAATAAGCAAACAACACACGAAAAAACAGAATCTGTCAAAAACAGAACAGTCTGTAGTAATCTGTAGCTAGCGCAAGATCTGGAACCCCAAAAATTCTAAAATAAATTTCTGGACGTGAGGAATTTATCTATTAATCATCTGCATAAAGAATTAACTAAATATCACTTTTAAAATAACAATGGCAGTAGTTCTCGTGAGCGCTAAAGTTTCTGTTTTTTACAGCAAGTGTAACAAGACTTTCCCCAAGTCTTCCCAACGGTTCTACTTGGCACAAACACTAATTAAACACACAAAACACAACCAAAACAGAGTCTAGATAAATTATTTATTACTAAACAGGAGAAAAAGCAATAAATAAAAATAATATTGGGTTGCCTCCCAACAAGCGCTATCGTTTAACGCCCATAGCTAGGCATAACAAGCAAGGATAGATCTAGGTATTGCCATGTTTGGTAGGCAATCCATAAGTGGCTCTCATAATAGATTCATAAGGTAATTTAATTTTCTTTATAGGAAAGTGTTCCATGCCTTTCCTTAATGGAAATTGGAATCTAATATTACCTTCCTTCATATCAATAATTGCACCAATCGTTCTAAGGAAAGGTCTACCAAGAATAATAGGACATGAAGGATTGCAATCTATGTCAAGAACAATAAAATCTACGGGTGCATAATTCCTATTTGCAACAATAAGAACATCATTAATTATTCTCATAGGTTTCTTAATAGTGGAATCCGCAAGGTGCAAGTTTAAAGAGCAATCATCAAAATCACAGAAACCTAACAAATCACACAAAGTCTTCGGAATCGTGGAAACACTAGCACCCAAATCACATAAAGCATAGCATCCATGATCTTTAATTTTACTTTTAATAGTTGGTTCCCACTCATCATAAAGCTTTCTAGGGATAGAAACTTCCAATTCAAGTTTTTCTTCATAAGATTGCATCAAGGCATCAACGATATGTTTAGTAAACGCTTTATTTTGACTATAAGCAAGAGGAGAATTTAGCACGGATTGCAACAAGTAAATACAATCAATCAAATAGCAATTTTCATAGTTAAATTCCTTGAAATACATAATAGTGGGTTTAGCAATATCTAGGATTTTAGTTTCTTCAATCCCACTTTTATCAATTTTAGCATCAAGGTCAAAAAATTCTGAATTCTTGGAACGCCTTCTAGGTAAAGGTGGATCATATTCAGTCCCATCATTATCAAGATTCATATTGCAAAACAAAGATTTAATAGGGGACACATCAATAACTTTTAGATCTTTGATGTCAACTACACAACCTTCTTCTTGTAGACGTTGTTGGGCCTCCAAGTGCAGAGGTTTGTAGGATAGTAGCAAATTTCCCTCAAGTGGATGACCTAAGGTTTACCAATCCGTAGGAGGCGTAGCATGAAGATGGTCTCTCTCAAGCAACCCTGCAACCAAATAACAAAGAGACTCTTGTGTCCCCAACACACCCAATACAATGGTAAATTGTATAAGTGCACTAGTTCGGCGAAGAGATGGTGAAACAAGTGGTATATGAATGGTAGATAAAGGTATTTGTAATCTGAAATTATAAAAACAGTAAGGTAACGAATGATAAAAGTAAGCGTAAATGGTATTGCAATGCTAGGAAACAAGGCCTAGGGTTCATACTTTCACTAGTGCAAGTCGTCTCAACAATAATAACATAATTTGATCACATAACTATCCCTCAACATGCAACAAAGAGTCACTCCAAAGTCACTAATAGCGGAGAACAAACGAAGAGATTATGGTAGGGTACGAAACCACCTCAAAGTTATTCTTTCCAATCAATCCGTTGGGCTATTCCTATAAGTGTCACAAACAGCCCTAGAGTTCGTACTAGAATAACACCTTAAGACACAAATCAACCAAAACCTTAATGTCACCTAGATACTCCAATGTCACCTCAAGTATCCGTGGGTATGATTATATGATATGCATCACACAATCTCAGATTCATCTATTCAACCAACACATAGGACCTCAAAGAGTGCCCCAAAGTTTCTACCGAAGAATCACGACGAAAACGTGTACCAACCCCTATGCATAGGTTCATGGGCGGAACCCGCAAGTTGATCACCAAAACATACATCAAGTGAATCACGTGGTATCCCATTGTCACCACAGATACGCACGGCAAGACATACATCAAGTGTTCTCAAATCTATAAAGACTCAATCCGATAAGATAACTTCAAAGGGAAAAGTCAATCCATTAAAAGAGAGTAGAGGGGGGAAGAAACATCATAGTATCCAACTATAATAGCAAAGCTCGCAATACATCAAGATTGTATCACCTCAAGAACATGAGAGAGAGATCAAACACATAGCTACTGGTACATACCCTCAGCCCCGAGGGGGAACTACTCCGTCCTCGTCATGGAGAGCACCGGGATGTAATGTTATTTATGTACTTGATTGACGTGGCAAGTGTAAGCCAACTATGTTATCTCCCCTTCTATTATTATATTACATGGGATGTTGTGAATATTGCGTAACTTGCGACATATGCCTTCAATGCGATTATGTCTCTAAGTCGTGCCTCGACACGTGGGAGCTATAGTCGCATCGAAGGTGTTACAAGTTGGTATCAGAGCCTTCCCCGACCTTAGGAGCCACATTGATTGATCGTTTTTAGCGGCCGAGTTGTGTCTAGAAAAATGTTTTGAGTCTTTAGGAATTATATATCGGAGAGATTAGGAATTCTTTTTACTTTCCAGTCTCCTCATCGCTCTGGTAAGGCATACTGACGCAGAGTTTTGACTCTTCTCTTCTCAAATTTCACTAAAAAAAAATTTAGGATCACGCGGGTATCTTGGAATCGTTCCGATGGTTTTATGATGAGAACATTGACTTGGTGCCTCCTGTCAGGGGTTTAGTGGAAGTGTCCCGGGGAGTTGAGCTCTGAGGTGTTGTCATCATAATTTTATCGTTGCAGTTCTGGAATACCTGAGTCTAGTACGCCAACATCGAAAATCTCTTTTATGCAGTTCATTGGTGAGATAACCTCGACGCCACCCAGTACTGGGGCGGGAGTTCGGGAGTATCGCCATAACTTGTATAACGGATGCTTTTCGAAGGTTGAGGTAGATGGTTTCCGAAGTTTTCTTGGTTATGTGTTGAAGGATGGATATAGCTGGATGTAGGATTTGCTAGTTTGGGTGAGATATTATGCTTCCATGTATCCCCAACACCTGATTGCATAACCGGAAAGGTTCGGGAGTTTCATAGGTGGGAATTCTAGTAGCTCTAGTTTTTCTTCCACGGATATTGGTTTGAGATTGGGATTTCTTACCAATTATTCGTTCTTGATCCGTACCTTGTTGATTTATTTCTCTACCTTAATTCTACGTGGCTTCTCAATTTATGGATATGTGACATTTCAAGAGGAATGCATTCATTCATTTTGTTCGGATGTGAAGACTATATGTTGCAATTTTCATTCCGTTGGATTCAGCTTCATTATTTGTCTATCAATGTGCTAATGGTAGTCAACCTCTTCAGGATGGCTCCTCCAACGCGCACGACTCCGAATCCTGATCCACCTCCACCTCCACCTCCTCCAGAGGCATGGCAAGCTGTGATGGCCGCAACCAATGCAAACACACAGTTGATCATGCAAATTCTTCAAGAGCGCAATCAAGGCAGTCAAGGAAATCAAGGCAGCAATCAGAGTCGCTTTGCTACACTCAACCAGTTTCTTGCTAACGGGCCAAAGACTTTCAGCAATTGTGTTGAGGCAACCGATGCTGACGATTGGCTTGTGGATCTGTGCAAGCATTTCGAGTGCAGTAACGTTAGGCCTGAGGACTTTGTTAAGTTCGCTTCCTTCCAACTCAAAGATCAAGCTGCAGAATGGTTCCAGCAGTACAAGGACTCCAGAGGTGGACGTGTTATCACTTGGGATGATTTCCGTCGAGATTTCTGAGCTCATCATATTCCGCAGAGCGTGGTTGAAAGCAAGCATGAGGAATTCCGCAATCTGAAGCAAGGCTCTTTGTCTGTCTATGACTACAACAAGTTGTTCCAGAAGCTCGCCCGCTTTGCCAATTAGGACGTCCCTGATGAGAAGAGCATGATATATCAGTTCAGGGGTGGTCTCAGAGAAGAAATTCAGCTTGCTCTTGTCCTTTTTGAGCCCTTGAGATACGATGAGTTCTACAACATGGCACTGAAGCAAGAGGCTGCTCAGTTGAGGTGTGATGCTTCCAAGAAGCGAGTCAGAGATGCTACTCCTTCCTCTACTCAAGTGGCCAAGCAGCAGAAGTTTTGGCTTCCTCCTCCTCCCTTCCGTCAGCCGTATCAGCAGAAGAGCAAAGGTGGTAGTGGTTCTTCCCACCCACCCAACCCTGGCTTTCAGAACAAGACTTCGTCTCAAGCTCCAAGATCGAGTGCTCCGTATCACCGTCCGCTTTCAGAGGTCACGTGCAACAAGTGCCAACAGAAGGGTCACTATGCCAACAAGTGTCTCAACCAGAGGCGTCTTCCTCCTCCTCCTCCTGTCAGATCGGCAAGTACAGCGGTGGTCAAGCATAACCCCAAGTTCGCCAAGGTCAATATGGTGAATGCAGCTCCGGCAGAGGACTCGTCAGATGTGATCATGGGTAACCTTCCTGTTAATGATATTCCTGCAAAAGTTCTTTTTGACACGGGTGCATCGCATTGCTTCATTTTCAAATGTTTTGCATCAAAGTATGAGTGTGATTATCAGTATCTGCAAAGTTCCTTGCAAATTGTGTCACCGGGCAAGCAGATGACAGCTAACACCTGCGTCCCTGAGGTTACTATCACATTGGGTGACTACAAGTTCCTTTCTTCCCCAATTTTTCTTGGTAACTCGGATATTGATCTTATTCTCGGAATGGATTGGCTTTCTAAGCACAAGGCACATCTTGATTATGCTGCCAGGCAGATTCAATTGACTCATTCGTCTGAGGATGTAATTGTCTTTGCCGCTCGGGATAATACTATCCGTCTGTTTTCTCTCAATGAGAAGGGTGAATTGGATGCCATCTCTCAAATTCCAGTCGTTTGCGAATATCAAGACGTCTTTCCAGAAGAGCTCCCAGGAATGCCTCCGCACCGGCCAGTTGAATTCGTTATTGATCTTGAGCCTGGCACGGAACCTGTGTGCAAACGTCCTTACAAGCTCGGACCTGAAGAGTTGAAGGAGCTGAAGAAGCAACTCGATATGCAAGAGAAAATGGGTCTCATCCGGCCTAGTTCTTCTCCGTGGGGTTGTGGTGTTCTTTTTGTGAAGAAGAAGGATGGAACGGACCGACTTTGTGTTGATTACCATCCAGTGAACAAGAAGACCATCAAGAACAAATACCCACTTCCCAACATCAATGAGCTGTTCGAACAACTCAAAGGTGCCCAAGTATTCTCCAAGCTTGATCTCCGTATGAGTTATCACCAGATTCGCATTCGTGAAGAAGATATTCCCAAGACTGCTTTCAGAACAAGCTTTGGTTCATATGAATACACTGCCATGTCTTTTGGCCTCGCCAACGCTCCTCCGACGTTCTCTCGCATGATGAACTTCATCTTCAACGCCTACACCAATGACTTCGTTTTGGTCTATCTCGACGACATTCTGGTTTTCTCGAAGAACAAGGAAGATCATGCCAAGCACTTGCGTTTGGTTCTTGATAAGCTTAGAGAACATTAGTTCTATGCCAAGTTCTCCAAGTGTGAATTTTGGCTCGATGAGGTTCTTTATCTTGGTCATATCATCTCTGCCAAGGGCATTGCCGTGAATCCTGAGAAGGTGTCTGCAATTGTGGATTGGGAACCTCCTTAGAACATGAAGCAACTCCGCAGTTTTCTCGGTCTCGCAAGCTATTGCCGAAGATTCGTTGAAAACTTTTCTAAGATCGTGAAGCCTCTCTCTACTCTTCTTCAGAAGCACGTCAAGTACGTTTGGTCTCCGGAGTGTGATATTGCTTTCAACACTTTGAAAGAGAAATTGATCACTGCTCCAGTTCTGACTCCGCCTGATGAATCCAAACCGTACGAGGTCTTTTCTGATGCCTCTCTCCAAGGTCTTGGCGCAGTATTGATGCAAGAAAAGAAAGTTGTTGCTTATACATCTCGCCAGTTAAAGCCTAATGAGAAGAACTACCCCACTCACGATCTCGAGTTGGCGGCAGTTGTGCATGCTCTTTTGACTTGGAGACATCTTCTATTGGGAAGAAAAGTGGACATTTTCACTGATCACAAGAGTCTCAAGTACATCTTCACTCAGCCTAATCTCAACCTCAGGCAAACTCGATGGGTCGAAATGATTCAAGAGTATAATCCGAGTATCGAGTATACTCCAGGCAAGGCCAATGTGATTGCTGACGCATTGAGCAGAAAGGCTTACTACAACAGTCTGATTCTCAAGCCTTATCAACCCGAGCTTTGTGAAGCTTTCCGCAAACTTAATCTGCAAGTTGTTCCTCAAGGTTTCCTCGCCAACCTTCAAGTCTCTCCTACCTTAGAAGACCAGATTCGCCAAGCTCAGCTTCTTGATGCTATGGTGAAAAAGGTGAAGATTGGGATTGCCAAGAGTCAGTCCAAGTACAAGTGCTACCGCCTTGATGACAAGGACACTCTCTTCTTCGAGGATCGTATTGTTGTACCCAAAGGTGACCTCCGTAAAGTGATCATGAACGAGGCTCACAATTCTCTCCTCTCCATCCACCCTGGGAGCACGAAGATGTATCAGGACCTCAAGCAAGCTTATTGGTGGACTCGAATGAAGCGCGAGATCGCTCAATTCGTGAATGAATGTGATGTCTGCAGAAGAGTGAAGGCAGAACACCAAAGGCCAGCAGGTCTCCTCCAACCTCTTGCCATTCCAGAATGGAAGTTTGACCACATTGAAATGGACTTCGTGACTGGGTTTCCAAAGTCCAAGCGTGGCAATGATGCTATATTTGTTGTCATCGACAAACTCACCAAAGTGGCTCACTTTCTGCCTATCAAAGAGTCGATCACTGCAGCTCAATTGGCGGAACTCTATACCTCTCGTATTGTCTCTCTGCACGGTATTCCTCAAGTGATCTCTTCAGACCGTGGCAGCATCTTTACCTCGAAGTTTTGGGATTCTTTTCAGAAGGCCATGGGCACTAACATCCGCTTCAGCACAACTTTCCATCCTCAAACAAGCGGTCAAGTCGAGCGTGTCAACCAGATTCTTGAAGATATGCTCAGGGCTTGTGTAATCTCCTTCGGCATGAAGTGGGAGGATTGTCTTCCTTATGCTGAATTCTCCTACAACAACAGTTTTCAAGCAAGTTCGGGCAAGGCCCCATTTAAAATTCTGTATGGCAGGAAGTGCTGTACCCCTCTCAACTGGTCTGAAACCGGTGAACGTCAGCTTTTGGGTAATGACTTAATCACAGAGGCAGAAGAAATGTGCAAAGTCATTCGTGATAACCTCAAAGCGGCCCAATCCCGCCAGAAGAGCTACTATGATAGTAAGCACCGTGATTTGGCTTTCGAGATCGGAGATCATGTTTACCTCCGTGTCTCCCCTATGAAAGGTACTCGTCGCTTCGGTATCAAAGGGAAGCTTGCCCCCAGATACGTGGGACCTTTCAAGATTGTCAGCAAGAGAGGCGACCTCGCCTATCAACTTGAGCTTCCTTCAAACTTTGCAAATGTTCATGACGTGTTCCATGTCTCTCAGCTTCGAAACTGCTTCAAGACTCCTGACCGCACCGTCAACTTCGAGGACATTGAGCTCCAAGAAGATCTCTCTTATCGTGAGCACCCAGTTGCTATTCTTGAAGAGACTGAACGCAAGACTCGCAACAAGTCAATCAAATTTCTCAAAGTCAAGTGGTCACACCATTCCGACCGTGAAGCTACCTGGGAACGCGAGGATCACCTCCGTTCTAAGTACCCGGCGTTCTTTCAGTCCTAGATCTCGGGACGCGATCTTTTCGTAGTGGTGGAGTGTTGTAACACCTCGGATGTAACTTTCCCTATTTGTACTCCAACTCTTGCCGTTTCCGGCGTTAAGTTATATTTATTTCCTCGGGTTCGGGTTTTTGTCTCCGGTGTTGTTATCGTTGTCATGCATCTCATATCATGTCATCATGTGCATTGCATTTGCATACGTGTTCATCTCATGCATTCGAGCTTTTTCCCCGTTGTCCGTTTTGCATTCCGGCGCTTCGTTCTCCTCCGGTGGTCATTTCTAGCTTTCTTTCGTGTGTGGGGATTAAACATTTCCGGATTGGACCAAGACTTGTCATGCGGCCTTGGTTTACTACCGGTAGACCGCCTGTCAAGTTTCGTACCATTTGGACTTCGTTTGATACTCCAACGGTTAACCGAGGGACCGAAAAGGCCTCGTGTGTGTGCAGCCCAACACCCCTCCAATTTGGCCCAAAACCCACCAAACTCTGATCCATGTCCTAGAGCGTTCGATCATGATTGCATGGCCGAAAACCGCACCTCATTTGGACTCTCCTAGCTCCCTCTATGCCTATATATATCTCCCCCCACTCGAATCACGGACGAAACCCTAAAAACTCCTCCTCGCGCGTCGCCGGACGTGTCCACCGCCCACCGCCACCTCACTCCGGCCTATAGGAGCTCGCCACGTCGCCCCGCCGCCGCTCCAGGCCAACCACCGCGTGCCACCCGGCCTCCTTCTCTCTCCTCCGCCGCCACGGGCCCGCGCGGCCCAGATCTAGCCCGCGGGGCCCGGATCCGCCGACGCCCGGCCTTCGCCGCCAACCGCGGGCGCCGCCCCGCCCGCAGCCGCCTCTCCGCCGTCGCCTCCTCTTCTGAGCCGGCCGCCGCTGCCTCCGCCGCCCAGCCCGTCGCCGGCCGCCTCCGACCTCGCCGCCCTCGTCGCCGGCGAGTCCCGGCAAGCGCGTGGCCCCGCTGCCTCGATGTCCGCGCCGGCCCCGCGTCTCCTCCTCGATCCGGCCACCTCGCCCCGGCTTCCGTGCAACTCAGGCCACCGCGGCGCCGTTCCGGCGAGTATTCCGGCGAACTTCGTATTCCGTGCCCGGATCTCAGATCTGAAATCCTAACCCTAGGTCGTTTTTTTCACTAAGTCCCAGAATTCTTGATCCATATGCTCATGTTCACGTCTCCTTAACTTTGCATCCGTAGCTCCGATTTATGCATATAGCATATCAAAATGTTTATCTCAGAGAGTACATCATTTCATTCCATTGCATCATTTTCTTTTGAACTCATCTTGATGCCCGAAATGCTGTTAGAAGGGGGCTACTTGAGTTAATTGTCAGAGCTGCTGCTCCGTTTAGCACTTTTGTCATTTTTGCCATGATTATTGTGTGCATGCTATGCCCGTGAGTTCTACATATGTTTTGTTAAGGGTTTTGCCATCTTTCCAGAGGTGCAACCCATGTATTTTTAGGATGTGTGTGGTGACTTGTGCAAGCTTGCAAAGTGGTGCACTTGCTAATTCTGTTTTCAGGGATTTAGTGATTTCACCAAGTCCTGGGATTGTTTATCTCATGATGCCATATGTTCTTGTTGTTTCCTAGTGATCCGTGCCTCTTTTGAGGATGATCAGTAAAGGAGTTTTGTTAATCTTTTAGTGCTCTATCCATCCATGTCTTTGTTTGCAATTTTGGAGCACCCTAGCTTGAGTCAATCGAGCTCTACTTTTGCTTCATTGCGAATCTGGGCAGATCGTCAACTTGTTTGCAATTTTGCCGATGTTATTGTAGTTGATCCGTGCATGCTATGCCATTGTTCTTGCCATGTCTAACTTGCATTTTGTGCCTTCTTAAGAGATGTATGCTTGTCTTGCCATGACTTGCACCGTAGTGAGTGCATCGAGCTCGTAAACATGCCTTCGTGAGTTATGTTTCAGCATGTCCCAGTTTTCACTAAGTCTGAAAACTGATTATGTTTTTGCTATGTTCGTGTGCTTGTTAGTATATTTTGTTATCCCTTTTGGCTTAAGGTCACTAAGGGACTTTTGTTAAGCTTGTTGAGTATCTACATGCTATGTCTTTCTTTGTCATGTTCAGGTCCTGTAGCATGTTGTTTTGTTGCTCCGAAGAGGGCTATATGATCTGAAATTCCAGACAAGTGTTAATTTCACTAAGTCTGAGATCTGTTTTACCATTTGCGTTTTTGCCATGCTTGTTTGAACCTGTTAATGGATGAATTGGCCGTAGCTCAGTGCTAGACTTTTGTTAAGCATCTTGAATGCTTCCCTGCCATGTATTTTGTTGTCATGTTTGGTGCTGTAGCATGTTCATTTCATTGCATTTAGATGCCTACTTGCTGTAAATCGCAGACCGGTGTCATATTTGAATCGCTTGCCATTTCCAAACCGTAACTCCGATTCCGGCGTTCTTTATATCGTTTTCAAGCGATTTCATCTCATCTTTCCAGTGGCACACTTGGATTTCCAAGTTGAGGCCAGGTTCATGCATTTCCTGTCATATCTTGCATTTTGCATCCCGCATCGCATCCCGCATAGCATATCATCTTTGCATCGTGTTGTTTGAGTTTGCACGTGGTTGATTGTATCCTTGTTGCTTGTTTGTCTTGTTTGGGTAGAGCCGGGAGACGAGTTCGCTAACGAGGAGCCCGTTGAGTTTGCTTTTGAGGATCCAGTCAACTCTGACAACTGTGCAGGCAAGATGATCATACCCTCGAAATCACTACTATCTTTGCTATGCTAGTTTGCTCGCTCTTTTGCTATGCCATTGCTACGATGCCTACCACTTGCTTGCAAGCCTCCCAAATTGCCATGTCAAACCTCTAACCCACCATTGTCCTAGCAAACCGTTGATTGGCTATGTTACCGCTTTGCTCAGCCCCTCTTATAGCGTTGCTAGTTGCAGGTGAAGATTGGAGGCGTTCCTTGTTGGAACATCTTTTATTTACTTGTTGGGATATCATTATATTGCCATGTTATCTTAATGCATCTATATACTTGGTAAAGGGTGGAAGGCTCGGCCTCTCGCCTAGTGTTTTGTTCCACTCTTGCCGCCCTAGTTTCCGTCATATCGGTGTTATGTTCCCGGATTTTGCGTTCCTTACGCGGTTGGGTTATAATGGGAACCCCTTGATAGTTCGCCTTGATTAAAGCTTTTCCAGCAATGCCCAACCTTGGTCTTACCATTTGCCACCTAGCCTCTTTTCCCTCGGGTTTCCGGAGCCCGCGGGTCATCTTATTTAACCCCCCCGGGCCAGTGCTCCTCTGAGTGTTGGTCCAAACTAGAGTCCTGTGCAGCGCCCCCTCGGGGAAACTCGAGGTTTGGTTTTAGTTGTATGGAGCGCTCATCTGAGTGTGCCCTGAGAAAGAGATATGTGCATCTCCTATCGGGATTTGTCGGCACATTCGGGCGGTGTTGCTGGTCTTGTTTTAACCTGTCGAAGTGTCTTGAATTACCGAGATACCGAGTCTGATCGGAACGTCTTGGGAGGAGGTCTATTCCTTCGTTGACCGTGAGAGCTTGTCATGGGCTAAGTTGGGACTCCCCTGCAGGGATTGAACTTTCGAAAGCCGTGCCCACGGTTATGGGCAGATGGGAATTTGTTAATGTCCGGTTGTAGATAACTTGAACCTTAATTAATTAAAATGAATCAACTGAGTGTGTTACCGTGATGGCCTCTTCTCGGCGGAGTCCGGGAAGTGGACACGGTGTTGGAGTAATGTTTGCGCAGGTTGTTCTCTAGCTTCTCGCTCGTGCTTTGCCTCCTCTTCTCGCTCTCTTTTGCGAATAAGTTAGCCACCATACTTGCTAGTCGCTTGCTGCAGCTCCACTCATATTTTACCTTGCCTTACCTATAAGCTTAAATAGTCTTGATCGCGAGGGTGCGAGATTGCTGAGTCCCTGTGGCTCACAGATTACTATCACACCAGATGCAGGGCCTGATGATTCCGCTCCAGGAGACGCGTATGAGCTCAAGTGGGAGTTCGACGAAGACTCTCAACGTTACTATGTCTCCTTTCCCGATGATCAGTAGTGGTGCCCAGTTGGGGGTGAACGGGACCGTGTCGCATGTTGGGTTCTCTTTTATTTTGGCGCCGTAGTCGGGCCATGAGTGTTTGGATGATGTAATGTTATTTATGTACTTGATTGACGTGGCGAGTGTAAACC
This sequence comes from Triticum aestivum, assembly GCF_018294505.1. Classification (NCBI taxonomy): domain Eukaryota; kingdom Viridiplantae; phylum Streptophyta; class Magnoliopsida; order Poales; family Poaceae; genus Triticum; species Triticum aestivum. The sequence goes on along the minus strand of NC_057806.1, from coordinate 370,409,386 downwards.
AACTATGTTATCTCCCCTTTTATTATTATATTACATGGGATGTTGTGAAGATTGCCTAACTTGCGACATATGCCTTCAATGCGATTATGTCTCTAAGTCGTGCCTCGACACGTGGGAGCTATAGTCGCATCGAGGGTGTTACACAGGATGATGAAGATGGCCACCGGAGAAAGATTGCCCCCTCCGGCAGGGTGCCGGAACGGGTCTAGATTGGTTTTCGGTGGCTACGGAGGCTTCTGGCGGCGGAACTCCCGATCTATTGTGCTCCCGGATGTTTTTAGGGTATATGGAGATATATAGGCGGAAGAAGTACATCAGGGGGGCCATGAGGGGCCCACGAGGGTGGAGGGCACGCCCCCTACCTTGTGGCCTCCTCGAAGCTTCCCTTACGCAGACTCCAAGTCTTCTGGGCTTCTTCTGATCCAAAAATAAGTTCCGCGAAGTTTCAGGTCAATTGGACTCCGTTTGATTTTCCTTTTCTGCGATACTCTAGAACAAGGAAAAAACAGAAACTGGCACTGGGCTCTGGGTTAATAGGTTAGTCCCAAAAATAATCTAAAAGTGTATAATAAAGCCCATAAAACATCCAAGGTTGATAATATAATAGCATGGACCAATCAAAAATTATAGATACGTTGGAGACGTATCAGCATCCCCAAGCTTAATTCCTGCTCGTCCTCGAGTAGGTAAATGATAAAAACAGAATTTTTTATGTGGAATGCTACCTAACATATTTTTCTAAGTAATTCTCTTCATTTTGGCATGCATGTTCAGATCCATAAGATTCAAGACAAAAGTTTAATATTGACATAAAAACAATAATATTTCAAGCATACTAACTAAGCAATTATGTCTTCTCAAAATAACATGGCCAAAGAAAGTTCATCCCTACAAAATCATATAGTTTAGTGATGCTCCATTTTCGTCACACAAGAATGCTTTCATCATGCACAACCCCGATGACAAGCCAAGCAATTGTTTCATACTTTAGTGATCTCAAACTCATAGACCTTCACGCAATACATGAGCGCGAGCCATGGATATAGCACTATGGGTGGAATAGAATAATGAGGGGGTTATGTGGAGAAGACAAAAAGGAGAAAGTCTCACATCAACGAGGTTAATCAATGGGCTATGGAGATGCCCATCGATTGATGTTAATGCAAGGAGTAGGGATTGCCTTGCAATGGATGCACTAGAGCTATAAATGTATGAAAGCTCAACAAAAGAAACTAGTGGATGTGCATCCAACTTGCTTGCTCACGAAGACCTAGGGCACTTGAGGAGGCCCATTGTTGGAATATACAAGCCAAGTTCTATAATGAAAAATTCCCACTAGTATATGAAAGTGATAACATGAGAGACTCTCTACTATGAAGATCACGGTGCTACTTTGAAGCACAAGTGTGGTAAAGGATAGTAGCATTGTCCCTTCTCTCTTTTTCTCTCATTTTTTGGGCCTTTTTTATGGCCTTTCTCTTTTTTTGGGCCTTCTCTTTTTTATGGCCTTTCTCTTTTTTTCTATTCCTCACTTGGGACAATGCTCTAATAATGATGATCATTACACTTCTATTTATTTACAACTCAATGATTACAACACGATACTAGAACAAAGATGACTCTATATGAATGCCTCCGGCGGTGTACCGGGATATGCAATGAACCAAGAGTGACATGTATGAAAGAATTATGAACAGTGGCTTTGCCACAAATACTATGTCAACTACATGATCATGCTAAGCAATATGACAATGATGAATGTGTCATGATGAACGGAATGATGGAAAGTTGCATGGCAATATATCTCAGAATGGCTATGGAAATGGCATAATAGGTAGGTATGGTGGCTATTTTGAGGAAGATATAAGGAGGTTTATGTGTGACAAAGCGTATCATATCACGGGGTTTGGATGCACCGGCGAAGTTTGCGCCAACTCTCAATGTGAGAAAGGGAAATGCACGGTACCGAAGAGGCTAGCAAGGATGGAAGGGTGAGAGTGCGTATAATCCATGGACTCAACATTAGTCATAACGAACTCACATACTTATTGCAAAAAATCTACAAGTCATCAAAAACCTCGGCACTACGTGCATGCTCCTAGGGGGATAGATTGGTAGGAAAAGACCATTGCTCGTCCCCGACCGCCACTCATAAGGAGGACAATCAAATAACACCTCATGTTTCAAATTTGTTACATAATGTTTACCATACGTGCATGCTACGGTACTTGCAAACTTCAACACAAGCATTTATCAAATTCACAACTACTCAACTAGCACGACTTTGATATTATTAACTCCATATCTCAAAACAATCATCAAGCATCAAACTTCTCTTAGTATTCAATACTCTATATGATTTTTTTACTAATATTGTATACCTAGCATATTAGGATTTTAAGCAAATTACCATGCTATTTAAGACTCTCAAAATAATCTAAGTGAAGCATGAGAGTTCATCTATTTCTTTCCACCGTGCTCTAAAAGATATAAGTGAAGTACTAGAGCAAACGACAAACTACTCCGAAAGATGTAAGTGAAGGTCAATGAGTAGTTGAATAATTATGCAACTATGTGAAGACTCTCTAACATTTAATAATTTCAGATCTTGGTATTCTATTCAAGCAGCAAGCAAAGCAAAATAAAATGACATTCTAAGAATGGCAAACATCATATGAAGAAGCAAAAACTTAGGATCAACCGAAACTAACCTATAATTGTTGAAGAAGAAAGGTGGGATGCCAACCGGGGCATCCCCAAGCTTAGATGCTTGAGACTTCTTGAAATATTATCTTGGGGTGCCTTGGGCATCCCCGAGCTTGAGCTTTTGTGTCTCCTTAATTCCTCTCATATCATGGTCTCCCTAAATCTCAAAAGCTTCATCCACACAAAACTCAACAAGGACTCGTGAGATAAGTTAGTATAAACCATTGCAAAAACCTTATCATACTCTACTGTAGCAAATCACTAAAATTATTATTCAACATTGCATACTAAATGCCTCTGCATATTTAATAGTCCTATCCTCAAATAGAATCATTAAAGAAGCAAACATATGCAAACAATGCAAACATAACAGCAATCTGCCTAAACAGGATAGTCTGTAAAGAATGCAGCAACATCCATACTTCACTAGCTCCAAAAATTATGAAAGAAAATCCCCACTGTAGTAAATTTATCATAGCTTAATATGCAAAAGGTTTCAACATTTTATCGCATTCTGACTTTTCTAGGGAATTATTGCAACAGCGGTAAACTTTCTGTTTTCAAACAGCAACATGTGGACTTTCAAAATAGGCATAGTGGAGGCTATCAATGCCACTTTTATTGGAATAAAATATGCAAACCATTGTTCTAAATAACAGCAAGCAAATCCTAACAAAATAAATTGACGCTCCAAGCAAAACACATATCATGTGGCGAATAAAAATATAGCTCCAAGTAAAGTTACCGATGAATGAAGACGAAAGAGGGGATGCCTTCCGGGGCATACCCAAGCTTAGGCTCTTGGCTATCCTTGAATATTACCTCGGGGTGCCTTGGGAATCCCCAATCGTAGGCTCTTGCCACTCCTTATTCCATAGTCCATCAAATCCTAACCCAAAACTTGAAAACTTCACAACACAAAACTTAACAGAAAACTCGTAAGCTCCGTTAGTATAAGAAAGTAAATCACCACTTCAAGTTACTGTAATGAACTCATTCTTTATTTATATTGGTATTAAATCTACTGTATTCCAACTTCTCTATGGTTTATAAACTATTTTACTAGCCATAGATTCATCAAAATAAGCAGACAACACACGAAAAACAGAATCTGTGAAAAACAGAACAGTGTGTAATAATCTGGATCAAACATATACTTCTGGAACTCATAAAATTCTCAAATAAATTGCTGGACCTGAGGAATTTATCTATTAATCATCTTCAAAAAGAATTAACTAAATATCACTTTCCAAATAAAAATTACAGCAGTTCTCATGAGCGCTAAAGTTTCTGTTTTTTACAGCAAGTTCAACAAGACTTTCCCCAAGTCTTCCCAACGGTTCTACTTGGCACAAACACTAATTAAACACAAAAAACACAACCAAAACAGAGGCTAGATAATTTATTTATTACTAAACAGGGGCAAAAATTAAGGAACAAAAATAAAATTGGGTTGCCTCCCAACAAGCGCTATTGTTTAACGCCCCTAGCTAGGCATAACAAGCAAGAATAGATCTAGGTATTGCCATATTAATAAGATAGACTGTTAAAACTCATTTCATATTCTCTATGTTCAGCAGCAAGTTTTCTTTGAGGCAAGCAAAAGTAATCAAAAGGGCTAAATTTGTTGGGACAAAAGTCTCCAAGATCAACCTTGGGAGGTATAGGTTCCTCCTTTGGTCCTTCATATTGCACAACCAATTCATCATTATAAGCGTTCTTTTGAAAGAACTTTGTGAGCCTATATTCAAGAGAATATCCCAATTCATTATCTCGAATAGCTAAATCATCATTAAATTCAGAAATTCTATCAACTAAAACATTGGTAGGAACCCTTTTTCTAAGATTTTCATTGAAAGCAACATAGTATAGAGATTGAAAACGCATTATTTCTTCTTGATCAAAGAGGATAGTCTCCATGGGAGGACGGCAAGCATCCACCCTATAATGCGCAAAGGTTTCTTTGGCCTCTTTAGTTATGAATCGAAACTCATGAGCCAAAAAGATAGTAACGGCACGCTTAACAGAAGAATGCTCAATGTTAGAAAATTCTAGGAAAATCCTTTGTATAGAAGGATGCAAGTGCATGAATTGCCTCTCAAGTTCAACTACAAGCATGGCAATAGCGTCCGCAAGACTACTAGTTCTATGAAGAATAGAACAACCCATAGAAGGTAAAGCACCGGCACAAGTAAAGAAATCTTGAATAACTCCTTTTCCAATAATATTACAGCTACCAACACGAAATCTTTTTATATGTGAGATAGTGGGTTCTTTAGTAGGAGCATCAATATTATTATCGACAATAGTATCCCCAATTTCAGACATAGAGGCAGAAGGTAAAGAACTAGCCATAACGACAAGCAAGCAAACTAACACACGAGCAAACAAAGAGCAAACAGGCAAACGAGGCAAATAGAGAGGGAGGATAGAGAGAGAGGGCAAATAAAACGTCAAGGGTGAAGTGGGGGAGAGGAAAACGAGAGGCAAATGGCAAATAATGTAATGCGGGAGATAGGCATTATGATGGATACTTGGTATGTTGACTTTTGCGCAGACTCCCCGGCAACGGCGCCAGAAAAGAGCTTGATGTATACTACACAACCTTCTTCTTGTAGACGTTGTTGGGCCTCCAAATGCAGAGGTTTGTAGGACAGTAGCACATTTCCCTCAAGTGGATGACCTAAGGTTTATCAATCCATAGGAGGCGTAGGATGAAGATGGTCTCTCTCAAGCAACCCTGCAACCAAATAACAAAGAGTCTCTTGTGTCCCCAACACACCCAATACAATGGTAAATTGTATAGGTGCACTAGTTCGGCGAAGAGATGGTGAAACAAGTGGTATATGGATGGTAGATAAAGGTATTTGTAATCTGAAATTATAAAAACAGCAAGGTAACGAATGATAAAAGTAAGCGTAAACGGTATTGCAATGCTAGGAAACAAGGCCTAGGGTTCATACTTTCACTAGTGCAAGTCCTTCAACAATAATAACATAATTTGATCACATAACTATCCCTCAACATGCAACAAAGAGTGTGACTCCAAAGTCACTAATAGCGGAGAACGAACGAAGATATTATTGTAGGGTACGAAACCACCTCAAAGTTATTCTTTCCAATCAATCCGTTGGGCTATTCCTATAAGTGTCACAAACAGACCTAGAGTTCGTACTAGAATAACACCTTAAGACACAAATCAACCAAAACCCTAATGTCACCTAGATACTCCAATGTCACCTCAAGTATCCGTGGGTATGATTATACGATATGCATCACACAATCTCAGATTCATCTATTCAACCAACACATAGGACCTCAAAGAGTGCCCCAAAGTTTCTACCGGAGAATCACGACGAAAACGTGTGCCAACCCCTATGCATAGGTTCATGGGCGGAAACCGCAAGTTGATCACCAAAACATACATCAAGTGAATCACGTGGTATCCCATTATCACCACAGATACGCACGGCAAGACATACATCAAGTGTTCTCAAATCTATAAAGACTCAACCCGATAAGATAACTTCAAAGGGAAAACTCAATCCATTACAAGAGAGTAGAGGGGGGAAGAAACATCATAGGATCCAACTATAATAGCAAAGCTCGCGATACATCAAGATTGTATCACCTCAAGAACACGAGAGAGAGAGAGATCGAACATATAGCTACTGGTACATACCCTCAGCCCTGAGGGAGAACTACTCCCTCCTCGTCATGGAGAGCACCGGGATGATGAAGATGGCCACCGGAGAAGAATTGCCCCCTCCGGCAGGGTGCCGGAATGGGTCTAGATTGGTTTTCGGTGGCTACGGAGGCTTCTGGCGGCAGAACTCCCGATCTATTGTGCTCCCGGATGTTTTTAGGGTATATGGAGATATATAGGCGGAAGACGTACGTCAGGGGGGCCATGAGGGGCCCACGAGGGTGGAGGGCGCGCCCAGGGGGGTGGGCATGCCCCCCTACCTCGTGTCCTCCTCGAAGATTCCCTTACGCAAACTCCAAGTCTTCTGGGCTTCTTCTGATCCAAAAATAAGTTGCGCGAAGTTTCAGGTCAATTGGACTCCGTTTGATTTTCCTTTTCTGTGATACTCTAAAACAAGGAAAAAACAGAAACTAGCACTGGGCTCTGGGTTAATAGGTTAGTCCCAAAAATAATATAAAAGTGTATAATAAAGCCCATAAAACATCCAAGGTTGATAATATAATAGCATGGGACAATCAAAAATTATAGATACGTTGGAGACGTATCAATCTTCATCATTATTTTCATAGGAACTAGAAGAACGCGCTCTTATAAAGGCATCTTTCTTAGCAGGCATCCTAGCGGTTCTTTCTTTGCACTCATCAATGGAAATTCTCATGGCTTTGAGAGACTCATTGATATCATGCTTAGGTGGAATAGATCTAAGTTTCAAAGAATCAACATCTAGAGAAATCTTATCAACGTTCCTAGCCAACTCATCAATCTTAAGCAATTTTTCTTCAATCAAAGCATTAAAATTCTTTTTGAATTAATAAATTCTTTAATATTAGATTCAAAATCATAGGACATCTTATTATAATTTCCATAGGAATTGTTGTAGGAATTACCATAATTATTAGAGGGATTACTAGGATAAGGCCTAGGATTAAAATTTCCTCTATACGCGTTGTTACCAAAATTGTTCCTACCAACAAAATTCACATCCATAGATTCATTATTATTCTCAATCAAAGTAGACAAGGGCATATCATTAGGATCAGAAGAAACACTCTTATCAGCAAATAATTTCATAAGTTCATCCATCTTTCCACTCAAAACATTAATTTCTTCTATCGCATGCACCTTTTTATTAGTAGATCTTTCAGTATGCCATTGAGAATAATTAACCATAATATTATCTAGGAGTTTAGTAGCTTCTCCTAAAGTGATTTCCATAAAAGTGCCTCCCGCAGCCGAATCTAAAAGATTTCTAGAAGCAAAATTCAATCCGGCATAAAAAATTTGTATAATCATCCACAAATTTAAACCATGAGTAGGGCAATTACGTATCATTAGTTTCATTCTCTCCCAAGCTTGTGCAACATGTTCATGATCAAGTTGCTTAAAATTCATAATATCGTTTTTAAGAGAGATGATCTTAGTGGGAGGAAAATACTTAGAGATAAAAGCATCTTTGCACTTATTCCATGAATCAATACTATTTTTAGGCAAAGACGAAAACCAAGCTTTAGCACGATCTCTAAGTGAAAAAGGAAATAGCTTTAATTTAACAATATCATTATCCACATCTTTCTTCTTTTGCATATCACACAAATCAACGAAGCTATTTAGATGGGTAGTGGCATCTTCACTAGGAAGGCCGGAAAATGGATCTTTCATAAGAAGATTCAGCAAAGCAGTATTAATTTCACAAGATTCAACATCGGTAAGAGGAGCAATTGGAGTGCTAATAAAATCATTGTTGTTGGTATTGGTGAAGTCACATAATTTAGTATTATATTGAGCCATCGTGACAAGCAAGCAAACTAACACACAAGCAAACAAAAAACACGCGGGCAAAAAGAGGCAAATAGAGAAAGAGATGGAGGATAGAGAGAGAGAGAGGGCGAATAAAACGGCAAGGGTGAAGTGGGGGAGAGGAAAACGAGAGGCAAATGGCAAATAATGTAATGCGGGAGATAAGGGTATGTGATGGGTACTTGGTATGTTGACTTTTGCGTAGACCTCCCCAGCAACGGCGCCAGAAATCCTTCTTGCTACCTCTTGAGCACTGCGTTGGTTTTCCCCGAAGAGGAAGGGATGATGCAGCAAAGTAGCGTAAGTATTTCCCTCAGTTTTTGAGAACCACGGTATCAATCCAGTAGGAGGCTACGCGCGAGTCCCTCGTACATGCACAAAACAAATAAATCCTGGCAACCAACGTGAATAGGGGTTGTCAATCCCTACACGGCCACTTACGAGATGCAAAGTAAAATAAAGGCAAAGTAAAAAAGAAAAGGAAATAACTAAGTAGTAGGAGACTAATATGATAAAGATAGACCCGGGGGCCATAGGTTTCACTAGTGGCTTCTCTCAAGAGCATAAGTATTCTACAGTGGGTGAACAAATTATTGTTGAGCAATTGACAGAACTGAGCATAGTTATGAGAATATCTAGGTATGATCATGTATATAGGCATCACATCCGAGACAAGTAGACCGACTCCTGCCTGCATCTACTACTATTACTCCACTCATCGACCGCTATCCAGCATGCATCTAGAGTATTAAGTTAAAAACAGAGTAACGCCTTAAGCAGGATGACATGATGTAGAGGGATAAACTCATGCAATATGATGAAAACCCCATCTTGTTATCCTCGATGGCAACAATACAATACGTGCCTTGCTGCCCCTACTGTCACTGGGAAAGGACACCGCAAGATTGAACCCAAAGCTAAGCACTTCTCCCATTGCAAGAAAGATCAATCTAGTAGGCCAAACCAAACTGATAATTCGAAGATACTTGCAAAGATAACCAATCATACATAAAAGAATTCAGAGAATATTCCAATATTGTTCATAGATAGACTTGATCATAAACCCACAATTCATCGATCTCAATAAACACACCACAAAAAGAAGATTACATCGAATAGTTCTCCACAAGAGAGGGGGAGAACATTGTATTGAGATCCAAAAAGAGAGAAGAAGCCATCTAGCTAATAACTATGGACCCATAGGTCTGAGGTAAACTACTCACACTTCATCGGAGGGGCTATGGTGTTGATGTAGAAGCCCTCCGTGATCGATGCCCCCTCCGGTGGAGCTCCGGAACAGGCCCCAAGATGGGATCTCGTGGATACAGAAAGTTGCGGCGGTGGAATTAGGTTTTTGGCTCCGTATATGATCGTTTGGGGATATGTAGGTATATATAGGAGGAAGGAGTATGTCGGTGGAGCAACAGGGGGCCCACGAGGGTGGAGGGCGCGCCTGGGGGGTAGGCGCGCCCCCTACCTCGTGGCCTCCCCTTTTGTGTCTTGATGTAGGGTCCAAGTCTCCTGGGTCTTGTTCGTTGAGAAAATCATGTTCCCGAAGGTTTCATTCTGTTTGGACTCCGTTTGATATTCCTTTTCTTTGAAACCCTAAAACAGGCAAAAAACAACAATCCTGGGCTGGGCCTCTGGTTAATAGGTTAGTCCCAAAAATAATATAAAAGTGGAAAATAAAGCCCAATAATGTCCAAAACAGTAGATAATATAGCATGGAGCAATCAAAAATTATAGATACATTGGAGACGTATCATGGGTTTATGATCAAGTTTATCTATGAACAATATTTGATTCTTCTCTGAATTTTTTTTATGTATGATTGGTTTATCTTTGCAAGTCTCTTTGAATTATCAGTTTGGTTTGGCCTACTAGATTGATCTTTCTTGCAATGGGAGAAGTTCTTAGCTTTGGGTTCAATCTTGCGGTGTCCTTTCCCAGTGACAGCAGGGGCAGCAAGGCACGTATTTTATTGTTGCGATCGAGGATAAAAAGATGGGGTTTATATCATATTTCATGAGTTTATCCCTCTACATCATGTCATCTTACTTAAAGCATTACTCTGTTATTTTGAACTTAATTCTCTAGATGCATGCTGGATAGCGGTCGATGTGTGGAGTATTAGCAGTAGATGCAGAATCATTTCGGTCTACTTGTCGCGGACGTGATGCCTATATACATGATCATACCTAGATATTCTCATAACTATGCTCAATTCTATCAATTGCTCGACAGTAATTTGTTTACCCACCATAATACTTATGCTCTTGAGAGAAGCCACTAGTGAAACCTATGGCCCCCGGGTCTATCTTCCATCATATTAATCTTCCAACACTTAGCCATTTCTACTGCCATTTATTTTACTTTGCATCTTTATTTCTCTTTATCATAAAAATACCAAAAATATTATCTTATCATATCTATCAGATCTCACTCTCGTAAGTGACCGTGAAGGGATTGACAACCCCTTTATCGCGTTGGTTGTGAGGTTCTTATTTGTTTGTGTAGGTGCGTGGGACTCGAGCGTGATCTCTTACTGGATTGATACCTTGGTTCTCAAAAACTAAGGGAAATACTTACGCTACTTTACTGCATCACCATTTCCTCTTCAAGGGAAAACCAACGCAGTGCTCAAGAGGTAGCAAGAAGGATTTATGGCGCCGTTGCCGGGGAGATTCTCGCCAAGTCAAGTCAAGATTTGACTCCCGACAATGAGCCATTTCTGGCGCCGTTGCCGGGGAGTCTACGCACAAGTCAATACATACCAAGTACCCATCACAAACTCTTATCCCTCGCATTACATTATTTGCCATTTGCCTCCCGTTTTCCTCTCCCCCACTTCGCCCTTGCCGTTTTATTCGCCCTCTATTTTTCCATTCGCCTCTTTTTCGCTTGCTTCTTGTTTGCTCGTGTGTTGGATTGCTTGCTTGTCATGATGGTGATCTTCACCTTAAAAGGTTAGAAGAGATCGAAAGCAACGTCAGGAGTTTTATGACTTTACAATTTGAGCATAATAATTTCTTTAGGAACGAGCTTAAGGAACAAAAAAGCTTTATGGGTTATATGAATAAAGAGCTCGATGATATATCTAAACAATTTTATGGTTTGAAATCTCAGATTGCTCATCTCGAAAAATTAATTGCTGAAGTTTCGGATAAGCAGGCCACCTTAGTTAATACGATGGCCGCTAAGCCGGATTTTTTTATGAAAATAAAGATGAAGATCTAAAAGTTATTGATATGTCTCCTATTAAATCTTTGTTTTGCAATATGAATCTTGATAATGATGCGATTGAAGATGAGCCACCTTTACCTAGAAGGCGTTCCAAAAATTCGGAGTTTTTAGATCTTGATCCAAAAATTGATAAAAGTGGGATTAAGAGGTCAAAACTTTAGATATCAATGAACCCACTATTTTGGATTTCAAGGAATTTAATTATGATAATTGCTCTTTGATAGATTGTATTTCCTTGTTGCAATCCGTGCTAAATTCTCCTCGTGCTTATAGTCAAAATAAAGATTTTACTAAACATATCGTTGGTGCTTTGATGCAATCTTATGAAGAAAAACTTGAGTTGGAAGTTTCTATCCCTAGAAAACTTTATGATGAGTGGGAACCTACAATAAAAATTAAAATTAAAGATCATGAGTGTTATGCTTTGTGTGATTTGGGTGCTAGTGTTTCCACGATTCCGAAAACTTTATGTGATTTGCTAGGATTCCGTGAATTTGATGATTGTTCTTTAAACTTGCACCTTACAGATTCCACTATTAAGAAACCTATGGGAAGAATTAATGATGTTCTTATTGTTGCAAATAGGAACTATGTGTCCGTAGATTTCATTGTTCTCGACATAGATTGCAATCCTTCTTGTCCTATTATTCTTGGTAGAGAACGATTGGTGCAATTATTGATATGAAGGAAGGGAATATTATATTCCAATTTCTGTTAAGGAAAGGCATGGAACACTTCCCTAGAAAGAAAATTAAATTACCATATGAATATATTATGAGAGCCACTTATGGATTGCCTACCAAAGATGGCAATACCTAGATATATCCTTGCTTTTATGCCTAGCTAGGGGCGTTAAACGATGGCGCTTGTTGGGAGGCAACCCAATTTTATTTTTATTCCTTGCTTTTTGCTCCTATTTAGTAATAAATAATTTATCTATCCTCTGTTTTGGTTGTGTTTTTTGTGTTTAATTAGTGTTTGTGCCAAGTAGAACCATTGGGAGGACTTGGGGAAAGTCTTTTTGATCTTGCTGTAAAAAACAGAAACTTTAGCGCTCACGAGAATTGCTGCCATTTTTATTTTGAAGGTGATATTTAGTTAATTATATTTTAAGATGATTAATAGATAAATTTCTCACGTCCAGCAATTTATTTTAGAATTTTTGGGGTTCCAGAAGTGGTCAAAACCTACAGATTACTACAGACTGTTCTGTTTTTGACAGATTCTGTTTTTCGTGTGTTATTTGCTTATTTTGATGAATCCATGGCTAGTAAAAGAGTTTATAAACCATAGAGAAGTTGGAATACAGTAGGTTTAACACCAATATAAATCAGGAATGAGTTCATTACAGTACCTTGAAGTGGTTTTTTGTTTTCTTTCGCTAACGGAGCTCACGAGATTTTCTATTTTGAGTTTTGTGTTGTGAAGTTTTCAAGTTTTGGTTAAAGATTTGATGGATTATGGAACAAGGAGTGGCAAGAGCCTAAGCTTGGGGATGCCCATGGCACCCCAAGGTAAAATTCAAGTACACATAAAGCCTAAGCTTGGGGATGCCCTGGAAGGCATCCCCTCTTTCGTCTTCGTCCATCGGTAACTTTACTTGGAGCTATATTTTTATTCACCACATGATATGTGTTTTGCTTGGAGCGTCTTGTATGATTTGAGTCTTTGATTTTTAGTTTACCACAATCATCCTTGCTGTACACACCTTTTGAGAGAGACTCACATGATTTGAAATTTATTAGAAAACTCTATGTGCTTCACTTATATCTTTTGAGCTATATAGTTTTTGCTCTAGTGCTTCACATATATCTTTTAGAGCACGGAGGTGGTTTTATTTTATAGAAATAATTGATCTCTCATGCTTCACTTATATTATTTTGAGATTCCTTTAGAACAACATGGAAATTTTCTTTTAGGAATAATATAAAAACTTTTATAGAAGTGCGTTGAATACTATGAGAAGTTTGATGCTTGATAATTGTTTTGAGATATGAAGATGGTGATAATAGAGTCATGTTAGTTGAGTGGTTATGAATTTGAGAAATACTTGTGTTGAAGTTTGTGATTCCTGTAGTATGCACGTATGGTGAACCGTTATGTGATGAAGTCGGAGCATGATTTATTTATTGATTGTCTTCCTTATGAGTGGCGGTCGGGGATGAGCGATGGTATTTTCCTACCAATCTATCCCCCTAGGAGCATGCCCGTAATACTTTGTTTCGATAACTATTAGATTTTTGCAATAAGTATGTGATTTCTTTATGACTAATGTTGAGTCCATGGATTATATGCACTCTCATCCTTCCACTATTGCTAGCCTCTCTAGTATAGCACAACTTTCGCCGGTACCATAAACCCACCATTTACCTTCCTCAAAACAGCCACCATACCTACCTATTATGGCATTTCCATAGCCATTCCGAGATATATTGCCATGCAACTTTCCACCATTATGTTATTATGACACGCTTCATCATTGTCATATTGCTTGCATGATCATGTAGTTGACATCGTATTTGTGGCAAAGCCACCGTTCATAATTCTTCATACATGTCACTCATGCATCATTGCACATCCCAGTAGACCGCTGGGCATTCACATAGAGTCATATTTTGTTCTAAGTATTGAGTTGCAATTCTTGAGTTGTAAGTAAATTAAAGTGTGATGATCATCATTATTAGAGCATTGTCCCAGTGAGGAAAGGATGATGGAGACTATGATTCCCCCACAAGTCGGGATGAGACTCCGGACGAAAAAAAGAAAAGAGAAAGGCCATAAAAAAGGAGAAGGCCTAAAAAATGAGAGAAAAAGAGAGAAGGGACAATACTACTATCCTTTTTGCACACTTGTGCTTCAAAGTATCACCATGATCTTCATGATAGAGAGTCTCTTATGATATCACTTTCATATACTTGTGGGAATTTTTAATTATAGAACATGGCTTGTATATTCCAATGATGGGCTTCCTCAAAATGCCCTAGGTCTTCATGAGCAAGCGAGTTGGATGCACACCCGCTTAGTTTCTTTTGTTGAGCTTTCATATACTTATAGCTCTAGTGCATCCATTGCATGGCAATCCCTACTCACTCACATTGATATCTATTGATGGGCATCTCCATAGCCCGTTGATACGCCTAGTTGATGTGAGACTATCTTCTCCTTTTTTGTCTTCTCCACAACCACCATTCTATTCCACATATAGTGTTGTGGCCATGGTTCACGCTCATATATTGCGTGAAGATTGAAAGAGTTTTAGAACATCAAAAGTATGAAACAATTGCTTGGCTTGTCATCGGGGTTGTGCATGATTTAAATATTTTGTGTGGTGAAGATAGAGCATAGCCAGATTATATGATTTTGTAGGGATAAGTTTCTTTGGCCATGTTATTTTGAGAAGAAATGATTGCTTAGTTAGTATACTTGAAGTATTATTATTTTTATGTCAATATTAAACTTTTATGTTGAATCTTTCGGATCTGAACATTCATGCCACAATAAAGAAAAATTACATTGAGAAATATGTTAGAAAGCATTCCACATCAAAAATTCTTTTTTATCATTTACCTACTCGAGGACGAGCAGGAATTAAGCTTGGGGATGCTTGATACGTATCCAACGTATCTATAATTTTTTATTGCTCCATGCTATTATATTATCTGTTTTGGATGTTAATGGGCTTTATTTTACACTTTTATATCATTTTTGGGACTAACCTATTAACCGGAGGCCCAGCCCAAATTGCTGTTTTTTTGCCTATTTCAGTGTTTCGCAAAAAAAGAATATCAAACGAAGTCCAAACGGAATGAAACCTTCGGGAACGTGATTTTCTCAATAAACGTGATCCAGGAGACTTGGAGTGGGCGTCAAGAAACAATCGAGGAGGCCACGAGGCAGGGGGGCGTGCCCTCCACCCTCGTGGGCCCCTCGTTGCTCCACTAACCTACTTCTTCCTCCTATATAAGTCCACGTACCCCGCAAACATCCAGGAGCACCACGAAAACCTAATTCCACCGCCGCATCCTTCTGTACCCGAGAGATCCCATCTTGGGGCCTTTTCCGGAGCTCCGCCGGAGGGGGCATTGATCACGGAGGGCCTCTACATCAACTCCATGGCCTCTCCGGTGATGTGTGAGTAGTTTACTTCAGACCTTCGGGTCCATAGCTAGTAGCTAGATGGCTTCTTCTCTCTCTTTGGATCTCAATACAAAGTTCTCCTCGATTTTCTTGGAGATCTATTCGATGTAATCTTGTTTTGCGGTGTGTTTGTCAGATCCGATGAATTGTGGGTTTATGATCAAGTTTATCTAGGAACAATATTTGATTCTTCTCTGAATTCTTTTATGTATGATTGGTTTATCTTTGCAAGTCTCTTCGAATTATTAGTTTGGTTTGGCCTACTAGATTGATCTTTCTTGCAATGGGAGAAGTGCTTAGCTTTGGGTTCAATCTTGCGGTGTCCTTTCCCAGTGACAGTAGGGGCAGCAAGTCACGTATTGTATTTTTGCCATCGAGGATAAAAATATGGGGTTTATATCATATTGCATGAGTTTATCCCTCTACATCATGTCATCTTACTTATCATATTGCATGAGTTTATCCCTCTACATCATGTCATCTTACTTAAAGCATTACTCTGTTCTTATGAACTTAATACTCTAGATGCATGCTGGATAGCGGTCGATGTGTGGACTGTGGAGTAATGGTAGTAGATGCAGAATCGTTTCGGTCTACTTGTCGCGGACGTGATGCCTATATACATGGCATGCCTAGATATTCTCATAACTATGCTCAATTCTATCAATTGCTCGACAGTAATTCATTTACCCACCGTAATACTTATGCTCTTGAGAGAAGCCACTAGTGAAACCTATGGCCCCCGGGTCTATCTTCCATCATATTAATCTTTCAACACTTAGCTATTTCTATTGCCATTTATTTTACTTTGCGTCTTTATTTATCTTTATCATAAAAATACCAAAAATATTATCTTATCATATCTATCAGATCTCACTCTCGTAAGTGACTGTGAAGGGATTGACAACCCCTTTATCGCGCTGGTTGCGAGGTTCTTATTTGTTTGTGTAGGTGCGTTGGACTCGAGTGTGATCTCCTACTGGATTGATACCTTGGTTCTCGAAAACTGAGGGAAATACTTACGCTACTTTACTACATCACCCTTTCCTCTTCAAGGGAAAACCAATGCAGTGCTTAGGAGGTAGCAGCCACCATGAGGTATCTATAATAATTGCGATGAGCACAAGCCTCAGGCTCCGAATCTGGATGCCACCGCTACCAACGACAGAAAGAGAGGCAGAGCCTCCTGGAGCAACACCTCGTTTTGCCCAGACGATCAAGAGGGATACCCACCACCGCCGCCATGGAGATCGCCATACAGCCACCCATGCTGACTGACATTCATGGTTCGAGCCACAGCTATCCCTCTACATCACAATGCGCCAACCATAGTAGGAGCAGAAAGTCACTGCTTCCATTCCTAGCCTGGCATCAGCCAATAGGTGTGGACCCAATGCCTCCACCATAGAAAGCGCTCGCAACCGCCTCTCCAAGCAGTCCCGGTGGATTGAGGGGACACAATCACTGACTACTGATGGAAACCGTCGAGCAAGCACTAGACCGAGCCCTCTGGTCCGCGACTCGTGCGGCAACCATGCAGGGTCACCACCATCACCTTGCTCCACCCGCCATGGCCAGGTCCCCAAATAGACATCCACCAGAGGCCACAAGCTCCCACTGATCACCCACGCACAGTCGCCGCACAACAAGCACTCACCCCATGCCTCCTGCCCTGGAGCGATGTCGCTGCCACCCATGCCTGTTGCCGCTCTACAACCCACGACGCCTTCGTGCAGCTAGGTCATCCCGTGCCAGCCTCCACAGACTGAGCGAAGGGGAGGAGATTCCCGCCACTATCAGAGCTTTGCCTAGAGGCGGCGACGGAAGGGGATGGGGGGGAAGAGGTGTAGTTGGCGGCTATTAGTTTATCTCCATGGACTTTGGTCAATATTGCTTAGTGAAGGAAATATGCCCTAGAGGCAATAAAAAAGTAGTTATTTATATTTCCTTATATCATGATAAATGTTTATTATTCATGCTAGAATTGTATTAACCGGAAACTTAGTACATGTGTGAATACATAGACAAACAGAGTGTCACTAGTATGCCTCTACTTGACTAGCTTGTTGAATCAAAGATGGTTAAGTTTCCTAACCATAGACACGAGTTGTCATTTGATTAACGGGATCACATCATTAGAGAATGATGTGATTGACTTGACCCATCCGTTAGCTTAGCACGATGATCATTTAGTTTGTTGCTATTGCTTTCTTCATGACTTATACATGTTCCTATGACTATGAGATTATGCAACTCCCGAATACCGGAGGAACACTTTGTGTGCTACCAAACGTCACAACGTAACTGGGTGGTTATAAAGGTGCTCTATAGGTGTCTCCGATGGTGTTTGTTGAGTTGGCATAGATCGAGATTAGGATTTGTCACTCCGTGTATCGGAGAGGTATCT
The DNA here is from genome assembly GCF_018294505.1 of Triticum aestivum. Classification (NCBI taxonomy): domain Eukaryota; kingdom Viridiplantae; phylum Streptophyta; class Magnoliopsida; order Poales; family Poaceae; genus Triticum; species Triticum aestivum. The sequence goes on along the minus strand of NC_057806.1, from coordinate 370,391,390 downwards.
CTGGGCCCTCTCAGTAATGCACATCACTATAAGCCTTGCAAGGAATGTGACTAATGAGTTAGTTATGGGATGTTGCATTACGGAACGAGTAAAGAGACTTGTCGGTAACGAGATTGAACTACGTATTGAGATACCGACGATCGAATCTCGGGCAAGTAACATACCGATGATAAAGGGAACAACGTATGTTGTTATGCGGTTTGACCAATAAAGATCTTCGTAGAATATGTAGGAGCCAATATGAGCATCCAGGTTCCGCTATTGATTATTGACCAGAGATGTGTCTCGGTCATGTCTACATAGTTCTCGAACCCGTAGGGTCCGCACGCTTAATGTTCTGTGACGATTTGTATTATGAGTTATGTGATTTGATGACCGAAGTTTGTTCGGAGTCCCGGATGAGATCGCGGAAATGACGAGGAGTCTCGAAATGGTCGAGACGTAAAGATCAATATATTGGAAGGCTATATTCAGACATCGGAAAGGTTCCGAGTGATTCGGGTATTTTTCGGAGTACCGGAGAGTTACAGGAATTCGCCGGGAGAAGTATTGGGCCTTATTGGGCCATACGGGAATAGAGGAGGCAGGCCAAAGGGAAGGAGGCGCGCGCCCCCATGGGTCCGAATTGGACTAGGGGAAAGGGGGCGGCGCCCCCCTTGCCCTTTCCTACTCCCTCTCTCGTTCCCTCTTTTGTCTCTCCTACTCCGGAAAGGAAAAGGGGAATCCTACTAGGACTTGGGAGTCCTAGTAGGACTCCCCACACTTGGCGCGCCCCCTCTAGGGCCGGCCTCCTCCTCCTCCCTCCTTTATATACGTGGGCAGGGGGTACCCAATAGACACACAAGTTGATCATTGATCTTTTAGCCGTGTGCGGTGCCTCCCTCCACCATAATCCACCTCGGTTATATCGTAGTGGTGCTTAGGCGAAGCCCTGCGTCGGTAGCATCATCATCACTGTCATCACGCCGTCGTGCTGACAGAACTCTCCCTCGAAGCTCTGCTGGATCGGAGTTCGTGGGACGTCACCGAGCTGAACATGTGCTGAACTCGGAGGTGCCGTACGTTCGGTACTTGGGTCGGTCGGATCATGAAGACGTATGCCTACATCAACCGCATTGTCATAACGCTTCCACTTACGGTCTACGAGGGTACGTGGACGACACTCTCCCTCTCGTTGCTACGCATCATCATGATCTTGCGTGTGCGTAGGAATTTTTTTAAAATTATTGCGTTCCCCAACACTTAGTAATTCCTTTTTTGAGAGTACGCCAATGGCGTGCCATATTTTTATAGAAGATAGAAAGTTATCTACAAGAACTTGTGTGCAATGCGAACAACAACACAAGTGAGCTACAACGCCTACACCAACACCTAATCCTAAGCCTACTCTCTCACAGAACGGTCTTGTCTTGAGCTCGAACACCGAGTCCAGTCTCCTTCCATTTTTTGATCTCGTTCATGATGTGGGTGTGTAGCTCGTCCACGGTTTTTTGTTGGTTTGTCCAATTGAACACCCAAGCATTCCTTTGCTTCCAAAGCGACCAAGCCACCACAATAACAAACATGTCAAAACCTCTCTTTCCCCCACCCGTGAAGCTTCTTCTAGCTTGTACTTGCGGATGAAGCACCTCCAAGTTCAGACCGTCTTGGCAAGTTCAGACCGTCGAGGCACTTGTGCCAAATCTGTCTGGCATATATACATTGTATGTGTATCTGCTTCACATTGTCCTACTCTTGCAAACACGTAAAGCATGCCGATGGTTTGTCTTGTAACCATGTCTAGCACGTCGATCCAATGTCCATATCTGATGTTGAACTGTCAGCCAGACGTGAATTTTGCATTTCAACGGTTCCAGCTCCTCCATACGCACGCTACAAAGGGTACCCTCTCAATCCTTGACACAACCTGTTATACACAGATCGAGCCGTCAGAAGCGTCGGCCAGCCATGCGAAGATGTCTGGGGAGTTTGTATCCGGCGGGGAGGGGGGGGGGGGCAATGACATGGCATAGGTTTTGGAACTGCATATGGGCTTTGAAAGTTAGATCACCCTCCACGTCCAGGACCCAACTGTTGTCCTCCAACGCTTGTTGGACGCATGTACGTCTGTGACGAAAACAAGATAGGGGGAGTGGACAGAAATGTAGTCCTCGAGTAGCGAATAGCTGTGACGAGCCAAAGAGTTACTCCCTCCGTCCAAAAAAATTTGTCTTAATCTTGTCTCTTAAATGGATGTATCTAACACTAACTTGGTGCTAGATATATCTATTTAAGGAATAAACTTTTTCAGACAGAGGGAGTACATCAGAAGATCCTAAAATCCTCTTTACGGTAGTCCATCGCCACAATTTTGTCGTATGGACATGTTTAGAATGAACCACAGGAGTATATTTTTTCTGCGGCATCTCTTTCACTAGTCTTGCTCTCTGTATCGATCCAGAAAAAAACAACAGGAATTAAAGATCCGGGGCCCTGGCACGACACCTCACTGTCACTGACGTGCCTTGTGCACATGCGTCTGTTCACTGGATCCTCACAATAGCATGTAAAGAAGGCAAATGACAAGAAGGCGCGGATCACCAGACAAATTACTGAACAGATTAGCAACTGTACTCGCATTTGGATGCCATGAACATCTTACAAGTTACAATCACATCATATATGTACCCATTTTGTTGGAGATTAACATGTAAGTGATGTATGGCTGTTCGTAGATCTCGATCTAGTCCATCAAGAGAGACAATACTGACAAGACAGCTCACCCAACTGCATTCTGATCTACGGCCAGCAATGCATGGGCACCGACGCATCAACCGCTCTTTCGTCCATGCAATGTACGTACTCCTACAAACTTTCTCCGTTGTTTCTTGAGAGGCACCAACCAATTTTTTGTTCTACATTTAAGCGTAAATAATCGAATGCGACAATTAAAACCTGACGTGCACAGCGCAATTGGATCGACAAATAATACGCCTCATGTCCATTATCAAGGACCAACCAAGGGACCATGGACCCGCAAATCTCCAGAACCACAGATGCAATCCTACTGTTTTTGTATATAAACAACAAACCCGAACGTGCTGCATCAGCAGTGATACGGACTAGCAAGCCCTGTTGTCTTCCACTACTCATCCCGGTCATGGCTTGCTTCAAGCTCAACCCCACGTCCGTCGCGCTCGCCGCAGCCGTCGCCGTCATCCTGGCGGTGGCGGCGCCGCGGCCGGCGGCCGGGGCGTCGGCGCACCTGCACGTGTACATGCACGACGTGATGGACGACAGCGCGATGATGGTGGTGCGCGGTCCGCGGGGCAACTTCGGCAACACGGTGGTGATGGACGACGTGCTGACGGAGGGCACGTCGTCGTCGTCGGCCGCCGTGGGGCGTGCGCAGGGGCAGTACGTCGTCGCCTCCTCCAAGGGCGGGTTCGAGCTGATGGTGACCATGAACGTGGTGCTCACGTCGGGGGCCTACGCGGGGAGCTCGGTGACGGTGATGGGCCGCGACGACACCGGCGTGGCGGTGCGCGAGCTGGCCGTGGTCGGCGGCACGGGGCAGTTCCGGATGGCGAAGGGCTACGTGCTGTGGAAGACCGTCCGCCCCGACCTGCTGGAGCTCGACATCTACGTCAACCCATGAGCCACTGCCCACTCGGCCGATTCAACGTGCATGCGTCGGTGACCTCTGGCAACATTGCGTAAGTGTTGCACGTGGTCGTTCAAAATAAAAATGAGTGTTGCACCTTGTGTTACAAAGGCGCTACGTGGATGTTTGTGATATTGTTTTCCGTGTTTCTTTTATCTTGTCATTCTTTTTGTTGGTCTACTAAGTGCAACGGATTATGAGCACCTGTCATATGTGGATGCTGCTTGTGTTTGAATCAAATAAATATTTTGCAACTATACAATAATGATCAAACAAATAAATCATCACTATTTTGAATTTTAATTCTCATATAATTACTCTAATTCATGTTTCATCCAATCAAATCTCATTTACTTCTATAAAGGATGGTGAGTACCCGCCTCCTTGGGGCTTTGCCGCGCTAGAGTGACATCCGCATTGTCCGTTTCACACGCACGTGGCGCCGATGTCTCCTAGGCATGCTTCGTGCCATCTCCGTGGCTGCCCCGCCCTCGGCCGGTTTTCCTCGGGGATCCACAACTCGGTGACTTATTTCTATTCCTTCGGGTGGGTCGTGGGCGTGCCCGGGCCCACCTTCCTGTGGGGTTATCGTCGTGTTAGTGGGCGCCATATTGCGCGCTAAGCCGCCCGTGACAGGTGAGCCTGGGCCAGGTTGTCAGCGTCGTTCGCCCCTACGGGGCTGCGTCACTCGCATACGCCCGACTCGGGGTGAGTGTCGTTCACCTCCCTCCAACACAATAAAGCAAAAGCGGGACATATAGTGTTTTACTCCCTCAATTTCTTTTCAGTTTGCATATAAGATTTGGTCAAAAGTCAAACTTTGTAAAGTTTGACTAGCTTTGTAGGAAAAGATATCAATATTTATACTATGAAATCAATATTATTAGATAGATGATAAAATTAATTTTCATAACATATAACTTTTGTATTGTAGATGTTGATATTTTTTGTGGGGGCAGACTTCACCTTCATATAACGTAACCGTAGAAAGCTTTGCAACATGACTGATGTTACTGAAAAACTGTAAAACTTTCGTGCAATAAAGAGGAAGCTTTCAACGCCACATCGAAATTTTGGGGGAGAGAATACGTACGCCATGACCGATTGGAGAACTAGATTGAGCGAAGCGATGCTCTGACTTTCTTGCAAAAAAAACGGTGCTCTGACAATCTGATCACATTTGATCGAACGGCAGCGAGCAAGGCCGATTCCCCGAGTGAATCAGCCGGCGGGACTCCTTTTTATCGAGCTCGAAAAAGCAATAAGTGTTTTCCTAATTTTTTTTATAAAGTTGGTCAAACTTTATAAAGTTTGATTTTGACCAAATCTTATATGCAAACTAAGAAGAAACAGAGGGAGTGTCTCCTTGGAGAATCTGAACCTTAGGAAAATATGTGCCCTTATTACCATCGTCCCAAGACACCTACTTAGAGCCCCTACCAAGGGATTTGCCAGATTTAGCTCTGACAGTGATGGCCCATGCAGGTCCTACTAGGTGATCGTCGTGGTTTGATGGAAATTCGAATCAACGCTTAGATCGGCTCCGGCGCAATCTTCACACCGGGGCAAATGTTCGCCTTCGTCGGCATCACCCTTGTCGTCAGTCCGACTAGCCACGTTGGCCAGGTCAAATCCTTTGCTCCAGGCCTGATCGTAAGATACAACGACATGTCATGTTGTGGTTCAATATGTATGCAATTGTGGAGTAAAAAAGAGGAAAGCCAAAAATTTTGGACACCAATTCTACATCATCCATTAGAGCAACAACAGCCATGGTGCCCAAAAACCTCCCTCCTGCCCTATAATCGTTTTAGGGCATCAAATTTTACATCTATTGGAGATGCTCTTATGAACAGTTGCTTAAGAGTCTGCCTCCCCTCCCCCCTCATACCCGTCACCGATCCTGCCTTGATGTTGTATGAATTGATCCCAAATGGCACATCCTGGTTTGCCAAGCTTTGCCTTATAATATGGTCCAGAATTCCCTAGGATGAATAATGCCAGGCTGCCAATACTATTATAGATCTGCGGAATATTTCAGGTTTATTCAGGATGTTGTGCATTTATTTTTTCCAATAGAACATTGCAGGTTTATTAGTTTCGTTTTCTTTTGGAGATAAATTAACAGGGCACTCTTTGGCAATAAATACTACTCCCTCCGTCCCATAATATAAGACGTTTTTGCAAGCTAACCTGTTTTCCTAAGAAATAAAGGGAAAAGAAAAAAGAGGAACAGTCCAGCCTTGGTCAGTTGGGCACACTGTATTCAGCAACAGGTGAGGAAAATGCAAACCCTTTTTTTCACAAACCATAAGGTGAAGAGAGCCTACAAATATTTCACTTCAACCTGAAGTGAAACCCATTGCACGTCGTATGCAGGTTGAAGTGAAATTTCTTCAGAAATCAGAAACTGTCATGTTCCTATACCTGTTTAGCATCATCGTATCTTACCTGATGAGCCTTCCTCGTATGTCGGGAAGCAAATTAAGAGAAGCTTCTATTTATCTAGTGCCAACATGGTCCGGGGGACTGTCCAAGAACAGCCCCTTGTTTCTGTCCAGTTGCCGATTGATCTTCGAGACCCGCAAAATCTGTGAAATAAAATGATATTTTAAAGATGAGACTTCTTTTAAAAATGAGAACAAAAATAGCTTCCTTTATATACAGTATAAATACAACAACTTTGAGTTCATCTGTGAAATAAAACCACTCTTAAATAAATTGATGTAAGAAGACTAGAAAGTACGTACTAACATATTAAAAATCTATTAACATCGAAGTAAAAAAACGATATTTTATTCAGTTAGCATATGCTATTTTATCTTCAAATGTTTTCAAAAGTCACGTTTGAGTTACCAAAATTTCTAGGATTGACAATCCATAGCTCTTTTTTTTTTCTCGCTTTCTTTTTTTCATTCTTTTCTTGTGTTTGATATGCTGTTTTGCACTATTCTTTATCGAAATAAACCTAGCTAATATTTTTTGAACCAAATCATACAGCAAGCAGTAAAATAAACCAAACAAAAAAAATCCATATTTATTCCAGCATTACTTCTGGCTTTTCCTTACCCCAAGTTAGAAAATGATTTAAAGTAGTTATAGTTCACGAAAGGAGAGAGGAATATTCAGTGATTCCATCATTACCATGAGGGATCTTGCATCGGTCTGCACTTCCAAAGCAAAGTCCTATGTAACTTCATAATTCATACTACTGCTGCACTTTACAATCGAATATAGTATTACACTCAGCACCGGATACTGGTTGCTCGTTTTTTTAGGTGTGTTTCCTTGAGGAGTGCAGAACAATTCAACACTTCCAATTCCCTAAGGCCAATGACGCTGCTTGATGCAGCATTGTAATATTCAGTCCCAGTTGCCTTACGTTTCCAATATCAAACATGGATACCAGTGATACAGTTCGTAATATATTGGTATTATCAGTATCGTATCACTGGTTGGAGCAACACTTGAAAGTAGGGGTATTCATGCACAGTGTGGATGGTTTGTTCCAAATCCAGTGACTGTAGCTGTGTTGCTTCAAAAGCTTCCAAACTTGGTTAGGAAATGAAGACCACCTTTCTCATTAAATGGCTGGCAGACCTCATTTGGTTAGGAAATAGCTCTTTCCTGATATCTTTTTGAAATAATTATATCTCTGTTCGCTGTGCCCGTTGAACACCCCTACATCAGATAGCCTTGAGCTGGTACTTGAAAAATATACATGTTTGAGAAACAGACTGAAAATTGCACATCTAAAGAAATATCAAGCATTTGTCCTGAAAATATTCCATGTGTTTGGTCGCACAACTTAAAATGTGTTCCTTTTGTAGTGTCGTCTCTTTTCGTCGAATTCTCGTAAGTATGTGCATCTTTGCTTTATAGAAGGAAATAGCAGCCACAGAAAGGCATCACAAGGAGCAATTGGCTCACATGACCCAACAAAACAAATAACAGGAGCAGGGAGCAACAGCTGCCTCTGCTTCGAGTGATACACGAAGCAATCTAACAAAAGAATTTCTGACATGGTAGTAGGGAACTACTTCCTCTGTTCCAAATTATAAGATGTTTTGGTAGGCTAAAATGGCCTAACAAAACGTCTTATAATTTGGGATGGAGGTAGTAGCCAATAGTCCTCATTGAGCTTTTGATGTTTGAGAAGTTCAAATCTAGGCCTGCGACAGTGTGGAACAGTTTTGTGCACCATCCTGTCTCCATCATTGTTCTTGCATGATTGCGAAATAACAAATTTTGCATAACATATTTTTATTGAATTACCATCTTACAGTGACATTATGTCGGAAAATGGAACACCGTAGAAGCTCCAAGCTTTAGGAAAAGACAAGCCAATTGCATTGGAAGAAATGACACTTTGCTCTTGGCAGCTTCTAGGAATAAAATCAGCACTGGAACAAGAAAAGCTGGCACTTTGTGGCGCCTTACATTCTTGGTAAAATCAGATGCACCAATGCTTCAACAGACTAAGGAACTGCAAGAGAAATTTCATCAGTTGAGGGGAGGCTTCTACAACCCAAAAGGCATGTCTGTTGTTACAGCATAAACCCTTTTGTGATCGTCTATAGGATCATAGCTAAATGGCTGTTCGTTCATAAGGGGAAACACAGGAACCCTGAGTTCAGATTCTTCTCCCAGAACTTGAACTCAGACCGGCATGGATTGGAAACTGAAGCGATCGAAGAGCGTGCCTAAGCTCAAGAACGGATCGCCTACGAGTCCGACTAAAGGTAATTCATTTGGTTGTCCACTTCCCTCTACTTTCCTTTAGTTTCTCCTCTCTTTGTTTTCTCTATGCAAATGAAACATATGTGGTGCAAAATGACTGAGATCAGAGATGATTCAGCTTGCCAAACCAGATAGCCATAGGATTTTTTTTTTGCTTTTCTTTGTGCAATGCAAACTTGATACCGAAGCGATTCACGGAAACCAAGGAAATGTTTTTGGGCACAATCAGGGAGGTCAAAGAAAGTTTTCTTGGCCTTGAAAAACAAAGCAAGTTCTTTGTCTGGAGATCCCAAGGCAGCTTAGCTGTGCAGAATTCTGGCACCAGAATTCATCGTTTCTCTAATCTCAACATTACAAAAACATGAGCTGTGCTGGTCCCTCCTGAAACTGAGATTTCTCATTACTAGTATTATTTTCTGGAGAAAGGTACTTTATAAAATTGGGGGAGTAACCGGCTCTGGTTTCCACGCTGGCAAATAGATCAAAATTGATATTTGATATGAATTGGGTGTGCTTTCTAAAATTGTTTAAATTTTGTTTATATTCTATGAACTCCATTTGAATTAGTGATTTTACAACCTTGCATTTCAATATGAGATTTTATATGAATATCTTTAGCAAATTACCTGTCGATTATTTCTGGTTACTGCAGCATCTGCATTATTTTCTGCCAACAATGCATCATCTTAATTATTGTACTAGTAGTTTCCAGATGCAATGCACCATGATATTCATGGACTCTACGTGCAGTGCTCTGCTGGTTTTACTTGAACCCTCCTGGTCAACATGTTATCTTCTCCCTGGTTTCTGACTTTCAAGAGTAGTTAGGTAGAATACACAAAATATCCTTGTTAAGGGCAGCATGTCAAAGATCTATTTAATCCCCTAGCAGATTCGAACATATGTCAGCATTTGACCAACAGGAGGAGTTTCAAATTATATTAGTGCATCCAACAAGGATCTAGTTAATCCTATAGACTCGAATGTAAGAAAATGTTAGCATTGGCAAAAAATAAGGAACCGGTAATTTTATAGTGCATCAAATAAAAATAATAAAAACACAAACAAAATTTCTCTGTTTCGGAGAGGTGAGAATGATTGCCGGTTGAAAATATTCGACGCTCCAAAACCACATGTCACAACCTCTTTGATTCGCATGAATTCAAAAAATGCAAGATACTTGCAGTATGCTCTCTTGATTTGCGTAGATTCAAAACCACAGAAATCAAAAGGAAAGTATGTTTGATACACCACATAAACAACAACAACAACAACATCAACAACAGAAAAACTTTTTTTTCAAGAAAAATGAGGAAAGACCCCCCCCCCCCCCCCCCGCCTTTGCATCAGAACAATGCATGCGGCCATTTTATTAACAACAGAAAAACTGATGAGACATATGAACTTTCCCGAAGAGGTTAGTTGTTGGGCGAGCATTTTTCCTTTATAAATAGACTGAGTGCATAGTGGACCACGGCAAAAAATAACCAGATCTCAAACCCTGCAAATCAAATAAGAAAATCCTGGTGAACCAATGACGCCTTGCCGGAGAATTCATTTGGATTTTCCCCTGGCATGTCCGGAGCTATGGTTTTGGCTTCTGCGCCGGAGCCTCCTCCTCCCAGCATACAAAAATGGCCAGTTGCTGCCGCGGCCAATCGGACCGAGAAGAAGGGATGTTAAGTCGTGCGCGCATGGAACCAACCCCGTGATCCCATATCGCGTCGGTAGCTCTGTACCAGACGTAGCGCTGCCTCCTCTTCCATCGCGCGCCACCACCGGGAGGAGCCATGCCCAGCGACGCCGCCCTCTCGCCGGCGCCGACCGGCAGGAACAACGGCAGCAAGATGCAGAAGCTGCTAAAGTCGGCCTTCAAGCGCGGCGACTCCCCGGCCCAGGCGGCCGGGGAGGAGCCGGAGCTCAGCCCGTCCGCGTCCAGGGGTTCTGGCTCGGGCAGCGGGCGGACGTCGTCGGGGAGGCGTGTCGCCCGAGGCGACGACGTCGGCGACCGGTCCAGCCGCGAGAGCATCGAGCTCGACGCTGAAGGTGAAACAAATCTCGTTGAGCTCCCTTCCCTTGTGCATTTGGCTTATGTTAACTCTAATTTAAGCGGAGCGTGGCCGAAGGCACCGATCTTTTTTTCCCTCGTTTCGAAAGTGGGATGAATTCAAAGTGAATTTCACTAATGCAAAATACTCCCTCCATTTCAAAATAAATAACTCAACTTTGTACTAACTTTTGCGACAGAAGGAGTAGAAAGTAGGAAAAAGAATACAAGTATCTCACGCTATATCCACGGAACTACTCGGTGCCCGACACTCCATGCCCGATTTCCAGACGACAATTGATTCAACAGCTGTGCAACACTTACTCGTACCCATGCATGGTTCGATCGATAGCATCGTCTAGAAATCAGCCGAACAATGTCGTCTGCATAGCAACACTCCTATTTCAATGCTCCTCCTTTACACGAATCATGTTTTCTCCATTGATGGACCAACAATTCATGCTTTGAGGTATTTTTTTTCTATAGGAATCCGTTAATTTTACAAATTTGGACATATATAAAAATCAAAAGCATCCCCAGCAGAGTGCTTTCGCCGTTAGTGTTTTTTCTGATCTCAATACATTTCACCGCTCCATAAAAAATTCTCTCTACCCTATGTACCCCAACTTGGTACTCCCTCCATTTCAAAATAGGTAACTCAACTTTGTACTAACTTTAATATAAAGCTAGTACAAAATTGGGTCATCTATTTTGAAACGGAGGGAGTAGTTCCACTGCCTGTCCAGGGTTGAGCCCTGAGATTTGGCGATGGACTTGAAGAGTCACCTACAGTTCATCCTTTTGTAATGCTTCGGTGCCAAAACAGGATCAGTATTGTGGTGCAAAAAAAAGTATTGTCTCATTTTCCTTTACACCATTGCATTTTTTCATGAAGATATATAAAATAATGACCGTCTCATATTAATTTGTTTATCTAGTACAAGGAAAATGTAGCATTTGTACTTAAAATTTAAAAAATGTTAAAGATTGCATGAATCTCAACGATTCATCATCAAACCTTAGCTGATTGAGAATTAGCAAGAAGAGTTGATGTTTTTTTTGTTCTCATTGGAATTTCTTGGCCCTGGAAATATAGGCTGATTGCGGAGCTGTCCTGATTTCTGTGTATGTTTCTCTGGCCTAATTCTTTTGTTTAATTATGAGATTTCGTCATAGCACCTCCATGCTTAGGAATATAAACGTACTGACATCATTCCCACGTGGCTACAAGTTTTTATCATAGTAATTTCCGGTGACTAGCTGAAATGGTAACCAATGATTAAGCAGCTCCTTCTCCACTTCAAAACAAGAGGAGCCAAGAAATGGCCATGGCAATCACAAGACGTTGTGTCATAAACCAAGATCCTTCCTACTCTCTCCGTTTCAAAATAGATGATCCAACTTTGTACTAAAGTTAATATAAAATTGAGTTATCTATTTTGGAACAGAGGAAGTAGTTTATAGCTGTCGCAAAAATTTGCAGCTGAAGAGACCACTGGAGTTCTTGTTGTCCTCTGCGAAACCAGTGAGGGCGAGGGGACATGACGAAGGTTCCCTTGCCCAACACAATTATATTTCTGTCAGCATGATTTTGTTTACGAACCCTCGCAGATCTCCAACACGTCGGCACGATCTCTCATGCTTGTTGCAACGTTTGCAGCTCAGAATTTAAATTAAAGTGCCACTTGCAAGCATATGGTTGTTTGACAGATCACTTGTGAAGGCCAAAGAACCAAATACCAACATTGCATCTGCTCCAGTAAACTACTGATTGTTTGTTAAATAAATACCACGGAACTGTTCCATTCTGGGTCCATTTGGGCAGCTGGTTCTATCTGTCACCACACATTCTTCTGTCAGATTTGCACTGTTTGAATCGAATTTACATTTAGTGAAACATTCTCACATGAGATGAAAGTAAATTGGGGTGCAAATTAGATTAACTTTGGAAAGATTTGATGACGTGAACTGAAGGTTCCAAGAACGACAAGATGCTGGCGGCGCTGCGGGACTGGAAGATCGCGTCGGCGTACGAGACGTTCCCGTGGGAGAAGAAGATGAAGGAGCTGCTGCCGGTGCCGGAGTCGAGCCGGTTCCTGTCGCTGCTGCTGCTGCCCAAGGCCACGGACGGCACCCACACCCGCTACAACACGCTCGACGACACCCTCGCCCGCGCCGACGCCTGGCTCGCCTCGTCCCGCGCCTCCGGCGTCCCCGTCGAGCTCGCCAGCGTCCAGACGGAGGCGCTGCTCACCAAGATCTCCGGCGAGACGGCGGTGTCCACGGTGAACATGGGGTCCCTGTCCGACCTGGCCAACATGTCCAACGTCAGCCTGTACGGGTTCGAGGACTACCACGGCGTGGACATCGGCGTGGTGCGCGCGGTGCGGCTGTGGTACGCGCCGTCGGGCCCCGGCGGCGAGATGGCGGTGGAGATCGCGCTGCGGCAGGGGGACACCAGGCTCGGCTTCGCCATCAGCCGGACCGAGGAGGGGTTCATCTACGTGTCGTCGGTGGCGGACGCGAGCACGCCGGGCGTGGCGTCGACGCGGTCGGGGCTGCTCGAGCTGCACCGGGCGGCGAGGCGGGCGGGCAGGCTGCTGGTGGTGTCGAGGGTGGGAGGGGAGAAGGTGCTGCCATGGATGGTCTCCACCGCCGGCGACGTCAGGTGCTACGACACCGTGTCGCTGAGCCAGAAGCTTTCGCTCCACCGCCACGCGCTCCGCCCCATCACGCTGCACTTCCTCACGTGGGACGAGAGCGCCCTCGCCCTGCCCCCGCCGCCGGCGCCGCCGCTGCTCATGCTGTCGTCCGAAGGCGACGACGAGGAGATCGATGGCGACGGGCCGGAGATCGCGGCCGGCAAGGGGGGCAAGGGCTCGTCCTTTAGGTTCCAGAACATCGGACTCCCCGATAGCTGGCTGTGAATGAATCCATGGATTCAGAGCGGACCTGCCGGCTATACGTCAGTCAGTCGTGTAATACTGACAGTGCATCTCGTTTTCTCTACTTCTAATACACGAGTTGGTTGAATAGTCCCAGTTTATTTTCATCTGGTTTATTTTTGTCTCATCTCCCACCACCCCTTCCATGCTAAAACCGAATCGCGTCTGATACTCTTTCCATTTATTCGTAATGTATTCATGTGAAAAAATCAATTATGATTAATTTATAATTAATCTCTGAAAAATCAAATCTAAATTAATCAACTATACCATAAGTTCTTCAATCACATTAAATAATATTTTCATACTTCTCAAAAATTACATTAATTAACGTTTCCATACCTTGCCCAAAATATTAATTAATGTGATTGAGGAACTTATGGTATAGTTGATTAATTTAGATTTGGTTTTTCAGAGATTGATTAGAGATTCTTCGGTACACACGTAAAAAGGGAAGAAAAGAAAAAGGAAAACAAACTGGGAAAAGGAAACATATGCATGGGCGTCAATCCCCTTCATCTCTCCCGCTCTCTTTCCTTTCCTAGGATGTAGTCGCCGATTTTCTCCCTTGCTCATGTTCTCCTTAAAGAGGTGGACATTTAGAGGCAACGAGCGTGGTAGGCCTCAGATCGCGGATCCTCCTGACCTTGCAGTCCTTCTCAGATGTCGTCCCTGCATAATCCAACGCCCTCCTCCTCCCAGTGCCGCACCTGCGTCATTGGAGGTTGTGTGCGAGCTGGCCGCCGTCCCCGAGTATCTTCAACAGGTTGTGTGCTGCTCCCAGATAACACAATTCGTGGAAGAGTTACAGAGAAGTGAGGGTTGGGGAGAACTAGCGTCGCGCCGTCGCCGATCTGCTAGATGACATGCAGCACGACCATGCCATCGAGCCACCATAGCCGCTCCTTCCAGTAGGAAATGAGGTTTGGTCGAGGACAGGGGTAACAGTTGTGCGTGCTTGCTTGCTGTTATTCTCGAGGTGGACAGGTCATGCCATCACTACTAGATATTTCATTATAACCGAGGGTCCAATCACCGTCGGATATTTTTTATCACCGTCAACTATTACTAAAACCGACGATACACCGTCGGCCATCTCCCGTAGGCCTTGCTTCGTCGGCCATTACAGTAATGGCCGACGGTACAGTCGGGTAATATTATCACCTACGGTAGTAAGCTGACGGTGAGCCGTCGGGCATGTTATTGTGACCTGCTGGCTCATCTTAGCCCGACGACATTTATAGCCGACGGTTTCTCGTTGGGCATTTACTCTCCGACGGTTATTGCTTCCCGTCGGTTTTCAAAATAGTCGACGGTACATTTGTCCCACTGGATTTAGTTATGACCATGAGGAGAACCAAACCGTCAGCTCATTAGACGGTCGACAGTGTATACAGCCTTTCAGGAAACCTATTAGTCGAGCGTGAGCGAACACCGCCAGGAAACCTATTAGTCGAGGGTGAGCAAACACAGTCAATTTATAAATTCACCAAGAGTCTGAGGTCCCCATTGGCATTCTGTGTAATCGAGACATATTTTCCACCATAGGTCATTACTCACCCCTCATATATTTCTTTCACCAAGGGGTGTTTCACTCCATAGCATTAATTCAGAACATTGGCATTCCAACAAATGCATCTCATACACAAGCACAAGGTATTGAGTTGCATCCAAATTGCATTAACCATAATTATCAAATGTCGAATGTAGAACAAAATAGTAATTGAGATATGTCACATTTTGCATAAGATAAATTGTCCACTAAGACAAATTTGTCCATAAGATAATAAAGTGTTTCAAATATCTAACATACCAACATTTTGGCATGACTTGAAGATCATTAGACTTTTATAGCCAATCATCATGGCCATCGCCATCGCCACCGCCATCGCCATGCCATAGTCATCCTCATCTCCATAGTCATCATATTCCCCATCGCCATAGTGATCATAGTGCTCATCACCATACAGATCACCCTCGCCATAGTTATCATATCCCCCATTGCCATAGTAGTCATCCTCATCATCATTTACATGACTCGTACTGCCTCCAGTCCTGCTTCCCATTCCCGAAGTAATGACAAGACTAGTTGTCAGTATAACGTAGCTGAAATTTAAGTGACCTACAGGGATCAAACTTAATTGTTCTAATTGACAGGTTAGCTGCTAGCTGCTATATAACAGTATGACTATCCAACAATATGATTCCTATTCACCTTTTGATCCTTCACATGAAATTTTCAGAGGAAACATGAATCAGCAGGAACACATATTCCATACACATTTTCCATGTACAGTGCATATCTATCTGCGACCCCACAATCAACAGTGATTTCGCAGTCATGTGACAAAGCCGAACAAGTAAACTAACAGACCTCTATTGGCTAGTTTGGGCATATAGTAAACTAATTAAGAATGGCATGTACAAAAGCATAAACTAGCAGCAGGTGCCCCAAGGTGAAATAATCTTTGCATGTATATGTATTATAATTGAAATGCATATGTACGGAGGCTTTACCGAACATGGTTCAGCAATGCTTAGATAAAGGAAAATTATTCCGGATGGTTAGCCTAAATTCTTTCATGTCTACTCATTCGTTCGCTGCGACCTGAATAAATTATACATGAAGTACAAATAAACTATTGTTCATATTTTCATATGTTTTACTATTAATGATTTTTGAATTAACATGGTTCAGTTTATCTAGTTTTGCACATAAGAAATGATAGCAAATTTAGATATGCAAGCAAACAACGCATATGTACAGAGAAACAAGCAAACAAGGCATATGTACAGAGAAACAAGCATGACAACTGTAGGCTATCAAGTGTGGTCTTGGTCCTTGTATCGTGATGCATTTGTCTTCTGGGCTACATTTACATAGTACTAACAAGGTTTCTCATAGCCGAGCACACCATAATGTTCAGTCATGATAGAGCAGCCTTAGATAAACACAATGATGGAAATGGGCCTGGCTTGATTAAATTGTTGACCAAAGCCAAATTGAAGTGAGGAAGGTAATTTAACATTATATGGGAATGCTACCTAAAATTTTGTAAAAAAAAATACATGTGTACATGTAGATGCAATAATCGCTTGGATGCAGACTTTAGCATTAGCCTTCTAGTGAGTACACATGGGCGTATACTTACACCTCCGTTAGTTTCTAAAAAACATAACTCTCTGTTACAAAGGTTCATTAAACAAAAACAAATGCCACTTACTAAGTAGAGTTCGCCAGCCATTAAACTCCAACTGCTTGTTGGTACCATGTGGCTAGTCCTCAAATGCTATCGTGCTCCTAATGTGTTGCCCCTTCAACTCTGCACACCAAACAATATCAATAGTTCAACATATTTACAAATGAGATTATAAGAGCTCCCATCTGTTGCCTTTTCTTGGTCACTGGTTAGTACCGAATGCCCTAGCTCGCGGATCATGAACATGTTGGGTTTCGTAGTAATTTCAAAAAATTTCCTACGCACACGCAAGATCATGGTGATGCATAGCAACGAGAGGGGGGAGTGTGATCTATGTACCCTTGTAGATCGACAACGGAAGCGTTAGCACAACGTGGTTGATGTAGTCGTACGTCTTCACGGCCCAACCGATCAAGCACCGAAACTACGGCACCTCTGAGTTTTAGCACACGTTCAGCTCGATGACGATCCCCGGACTCCGATCCAGCAAAGTGTCGGGGAAGAGTTCCGTCAGCACGACGGCGTGGTGACGATCTTGATGTTCTACTGTCGCAGGGCTTCGCCTAAGCACCGCTACAATATTATCGAGGACTATGGTGGAAGGAGGCACCGCACACGGCTAAGAGTATGATCACGTGAATCAACTTGTGTGTCAAGGGGTGCCCCTGCCCCCGTATATAAAGGATCAAGGGGAGGAGGCCGGCCGGCCCTCTATGGCGCGCCAAGGAGGAGTCCTCCTCCTAGTAGGAGTAGGACTCCTACTAGGAGGGGGAAAGAAGTGGGGAGGGAGAGGGAAAGGAGGGGCGCCGCCCCCTCTCCTAGTCCAATTCGGACCAGGGGGGAGGAGGCGCGCAGCCCACCTCTGGCTGCCCCTCTCTCTCTCTCTCTCCACTAAGGCCCATATGGCCCATTACTTCTCCCGGGGGGGTTCCGGTAACCCTCCGGCTCTTCGGTTTTCTCCGAAATCACCCGGAACACTTCCGATGTCCGAATATAGCCGTCCAATATATCAATCTTTATGTCTTGACCATTTCGAGACTCCTCGTCATGTCCGTGATCACATCCGGGACTCTGAACTAACTTCGGTACATCAAAACTCATAAACTCATAATATAACTGTCATCGAAACCTTAAGCGTGCGGACCCTACGGGTTCGAGAACAATGTAGACATGACCGAGACACGTCTCCGGTCAATAACCAATAGCGGAACCTGGATGCTCATATTGGCTCCTACATATTCTACGAAGATCTTTATCGGTCAGACTGCATAATAACATACGTTGTTCCCTTTGTCATCGGTATGTTACTTGCACGAGATTCGATCGTCGGTATTTCAATACCTAGTTCAATCTCGTTACCGGCAAGTCTCTTTACTCGTTTCGTAATACATCATCTCGCAACTAACTCATTAGTTGCAATGCTTGCAAGGCTTATGTGATGTGCATTACCAAGAGGGCCCAGAGATACCTCTCCGACAATTGGAGTGACAAATCCTAATCTCGAAATACGCCAACCCAACATGTACCTTTGGAGACACCTGTAGAGCACCTTTATAATCACCCATTTACGTTGTGACGTTTGGTAGCACACAAAGTGTTCCTCCGGCAAACGGGAGTTGCATAATCTCATAGTCATAGGAACATGTATAAGTCATGAAGAAAGCAATAGCAACATACTAAACGATCGGGTGCTAAGCTAATGGAATGGGTCATGTCAATCAGATCATTCACCTAATGATGTGATCCCGTTAATCAAATAACAACTCTTTGTTCATGGTTAGGAAACATAACCATCTTTGATTAACGAGCTAGTCAAGTAGAGGCATACTAGTGACACTCTGTTTGTCTATGTATTCACACATGTATTATGTTTCCGGTTAATACAATTCTAGCATGAATAATAAACATTTATCATGATATAAGGAAATAAATAATAATTTTATTATTGCCTTTAGGGCATATTTCCTTCAGAACATTCCCATGACAAGTAAGCATCTAGCAACAACAAAGGTGCACATGAAGTCCGAACTCTGGATTGTTCTTTACCCATCGTGTAATCTACTTCCAATGCACATGTTCTTTCCATCTCCAATTAAGTGCCCTTGGTAAAATTCTACTTGGTCCTACAACTCAATTAGCCCGCCGAACAAAAAAACTGTATTTAATAACTGTTGCTTATATAGTACTCATGCTAGTTTATTTGTTGGGATACAGTGAAGAAACCCAAAGGATACACAACATTTAGCAATGACAAGAGTATTCGATACCAAAATATACCTGCCAATTCATCACAGAAAATTTAAATATCACTATACAGGACATGACAAAATTGAAGGGAGACGCAAGGTTACTTCGAAACAGATAGTTTAGAGATGCGCAATAGTCTATACCAATCACGCTACATCATAAGCTACAATAAAGATAACAAGTGGGGAGTAGAAGACATACCCATCCTTCCACTAAATCATGCCTGCCAATGTTGACACAGTACATCCAATGGCCTGTGCAGAATTGAGGCACAGCGTATGATTTTCATTCCTGTCCCATGGGTTAAGAACTCTTTTCTTATTTATTGCTCTCTCATCAATGGTTCCAGGTATAGCTACATTGATCAACCTATTGACAAACGATCCAGCAATGAATTAACATAAGCAACGACTAGCAGACAATTTATGTGCAAAGAGTAAATGAGCATGACTCTGTAGCTATCTAGAAAGCCATCTCATGGTCTGAAAATGACACCGTCCCTAATAAGCTGATGGGTCAATTGGCAAATTCTTCTTCAAGAATGGGTTTTCACCTAGATAAGTGTTAGTGTGCGCCACATAAGAAGAATTCCCCACCTGGTTGAGATTGTGCAGCACCGTAGTATGGTGGATTTGAGGGCCGATGGTGAATTCTTGGTGCCAACAGCGGCCAGCCCCGCGGCAAATTTGACAAATTTGACCTGTAGACGGAATAAAATCACAGAATAAACTGTCTGTGAAACTATTTCACGCGGCTGACCTTTTTGTGTGACGCCCGACACAAAGGCGTCACACTACATTGTGCAACGCCTCACAGATAGGCGCTACACGCCTGGCCAGCGTTGCACTCCAGACTGTCTAAAAATTGCTAAGTCATTGTGCAGAGCCTAAGAGCTAGGCGCTGCACTGTATAGTGTGGCGCCTAGCTCTCAGGCGCTGCACTAGTGGTTGCACTACAAAATGAAGCAACCACTAGTGCAACGCCTAGAAGCTAGGCGCTACAATGTATAGTGTGGCGCCTAGCTCTCAGGCGCTGCACACTGACTTAGTAATTTTCGGATCACACGGATGCGACGCTGGCCAGGCATGTAGCGCCTATCTGTGAGGCGTTGCACAATGTAGTGTGGCGCCTTCGTGTCGGGCGTCACACAAAAAGATCAGCCGCGTGAAATAGTTTCACGGGTAGTTCATTCTGTGATTTGATTTTATCCATAGGTCAAATTTATCAATTTTGCCCAGCCCCGCCACCGCCGCCCACGGCGTCGCTACCTTGGAGCTCACCCTTGCTTGCAGATTCACAAATATCGATCAGACAGGAGCGCATTTGTTCATCTCTTGAACCACAAATACATAAACACATTGGGATATGGGTCTCTAGAATCAAAACATGATTATGACAAACTGATGGATAGATAGCATGAACTGAAGATAATCTGGACATAGATTTGTTACTTATCCATCTTCTCTCAAATTTGAAAAAAAACCGAATGGATCTGCTGTACTAGTGACAGGGATGGTGGCACAACAAATTGGGGGCTGACTTGTGAAATGAAGGATGGGTGAGGAGCGTTCAATCTTGAGACGAATATGGCAGTAGGTGGGTTTGTTCGCCGGCCACCCAGAACAGTACGCAGTGAGAGGTCAATGAAGATGACGGCATGGCGATGCAAAAGCCAACATAGATCGGTGAGGGGCCGATGTGGATGATTCGTCGCGTTGCCAGCACCCTGGCCCGTGCCAGGCGGTGGCTCGGGCGCGATGGATGGGCTCGGCGGCGGCTCCCGCGGCGAAGGGTGGTGGCTCAGGCGCGACGAACGGGCTCGGCGGCTCCCGCGGCGAAGGGTGTGGCGGGCGTCTTCGGCGGCTAATGGCTGCGGGAGGAACGGAGAGGAGGAGTGGGCGAGAGGTCGAGGTCGTGCGGGCGAGGCGAGAGGACGTGGGGGTGTGCATTGTTTGCTCTTTTTTTGAACGGCGGGGCGGTGGTTTTGAACAGAGTACGTGCGGGGTGAGACGAAGCGGGGGATTAGTATTTCGTTAACGAAGACTATTTCGTTAACGACGTATCTAGGCCATTGATGATGTGATTAGACGGTCCAGATTTTAAGTTGGATCAGCCTTCTCTTTCTTTTATAGGGGTAGTAGATAGTAGATGAAATCATATAAGAGTACAATAACTTTTAACTTCTATTTTTGGGCCATTTTTTAATTTTATTTTATTCTTAGATTTCTCACAATTCGTTTGGCACATACACGGTTCCTTTGTTTTTGACATGGCACATACACGATTCTTGGATGATCATAATACGGGTTTTTTGTTGCGAAAAATGGTCATAATGCCTTGGATGATCCATTGATGTGTTGTATTTGGTTCCGCCGCGCACCGGATTTTTTTTCTTTTGCATGGTAATACGTGTCTCATTCATATCATAAAGATGAAAGTACAAGCCATGTAAGGATCGACATGACAAAACCAAAAAGATAGCAGAACATCTCTGAGCTAGCTAGACACCAACTCTCCACCACCTGCCTCCAGCACGACCACAACAGCCACTGAAGAAAAGCACCTCCTCACCCTGTTGGGGAATGTAGCAGAAGTTTAAAATTTTCTACGCATCACCAAGATCAATATATGGAGTCATCTAGCAATGAGGGAGAGAGGAGTGCATCTACATACCCTTGTAGATCGCGAGCGGAAGCGTTCAAGAGAACGGGGTTGATGGAGTCGTACTCGTCGTGACCCAAATCACCGAATATCCTAGCGCCGAACGGACGGCACCTCCGCGTTCAACACACGTACGGAGCGAGGACGTCTCCCGCGCCTTGATCCAGCAAGGAGGAGGGAGGGATTAAGGAAGAGGGCTCCAACAGCAGCACGACGGCGTGGTGGTGGTGAAGCTGCAGTACTCCGGCAGGGCTTTGCCAAGCTCTTACGGAGGAGGAGAGGTGTTGGGGAGGGGAGGGGCTGCGCCTTGGATGTTGTGTGCAGCCCTCCCCTTGCCCCTCTATTTATAGGGGAAGGAGGAAGGAGGCCGGCCCCCTCTAGATGAGATCTAGAGGGGGAGCGGCGGCCAAGGGGAGGGGGCTTGCCCCCCAAGCAAGGGGGCGCCCCCTTTAGGGTTTCCCCCCAACCCTAGGCGCATGGGCCCAAGGGGGGGGATGCGGCCAGCCCATGTAGGGCTGGTTCCCTTTCCTCTACAGCCCATTAGGCCCTCCGAGAGAGGTGGCCCCTCCCGGTGGACCCCCGGAACCCCTCCGGTGGCCCCGGTACAATACCGATATGCCCCCGAACCTTTCCGGTGACCGTATGACAACTTCCTACATATAAATCTTCACCTCCGGACCATTCCGGAACTCCTCGTGACATCCGGGATCTCATCCGGGACTCCGAACAACATTTGGTAATCACATACAAGTCTTCCTAACAACCCTAGCGTCACCGAACCTTAAGTGTGTAGACCCTACGGGTTCGGGAGACATGCAGACATGACCGAGACGACTCTCCGGTCAATAACCAACAGCGGGATCTGGATACCCATGTTGGCTCCCACATGCTCCTCGATGATCTCATCGGATGAACCACGATGTCGAGGATTCAATCAATCCGTATACAATCCCCTTTGTCAATCGGTACGTTACTTGCCCGAGACTCGATCGTCGGTATCCCAATACCTTGTTCAGTCTCGTTACCGGCAAGTCACTTTACTCGTACCATAATGCATGATCCCGTGATCAACCACTTGATCACATTGAGCTCATTATGATGATGCATTACCGAGTGGGCCCAGAGATACCTCTCCGTCATACGGAGTGACAAATCCCAGTCTCGATTCATGCCAACCCAACAGACACTTTCGGAGATACCTGTAATGTACCTTTACAGTCACCCAGTTACGTTGTGACGTTTGGCACACCCAAGGCACTCCTACGGTGTCCGAGAGTTGCACAATCTTATGGTCTAAGGAAATGATACTTGACATTCAGAAAAGCTACAGCAAACGAACTACACGATCTTTGAGCTATGCTTAGGATTGGGTCTTGTCCATCACACCATTCTCCTAATGATGTGATCTCGTTATCAATGACATCCAATGTCCATAGTCAGGAAACCATGACTCTCTTTTGATCAACGAGCTAGTCAACTAGAGGCTCACTAGGGATGTGTTGTGGTCTATGTATTCACACATGTATTACGATTTCCGGATAACACAATTATAGCATGAACAATAGACAATTATCATGAACAAAGAAATATAATAATAACCATTTTATTATTGCCTCTAGGGCATATTTCCAACAGTCTCCCACTTGCACTAGAGTCAATATTCTAGTTACATTGTGATGAATCGAACACCCATGCAGTTCTGGTGTTGATCATGTTTTGCTCTAGGGAGAGGTTAGTCAACGGATCTGCTACATTCAGGTCCGTATGTACTTTACAAATCTCTATGTCTCCATTTTGAACACTTTCACGAATGGAGTTGAAGTGACGCTTGATATGCCTGGTCTTCCTGTGAAACCTGGGCTCCTTGGCAAGGGAAATAGCTCCAGTGTTGTCACAGAAGAGAGTCATCGGGCCCGACGCATTGGGTATGACTCCTAGGTCGGTAATGAACTCC
The DNA here is from genome assembly GCF_018294505.1 of Triticum aestivum. Classification (NCBI taxonomy): domain Eukaryota; kingdom Viridiplantae; phylum Streptophyta; class Magnoliopsida; order Poales; family Poaceae; genus Triticum; species Triticum aestivum. Next base: position 370,367,953 of record NC_057806.1, on the reverse strand, counting down.
TTCACCCAGACTGCTTCTTGTGCTGCCTCCGAGGCTGCCATGTACTCCGCTTCACATGTAGATCCCGCTACAACGCTTTGCTTGCAACTGCACCAGCTTACTACCCCACCATTCAAAATATACATGTATCCGGTTTGTGACTTAGAGTCATCCAGATCTGTGTCGAAGCTAGCATCGACGTAACCCTTTACAACGAGCTCTTCGTCACCTCCATAAACGAGAAACATTTCCTTAGTCCTTTTCAGGCACTTCAGGATATTCTTGACCGCCGTCCAGTGTTCCATGCCGGGATTACTTTGGTACCTTCCTACCAAACTTACGGCAAGGTTTACATCAGGTCTGGTACACAGCATAGCATACATGATAGACCCTATGGCCGAGGCATAGGGGACGACACTCATTGTTTCTCTATCTTCTGCTGTGGTCGGGCATTGAGCCGTGCTCAATCTCGTACCTTGCAATACAGGCAAGAACCCCTTCTTTGACTGATCCATTTTGAACTTCTTCAATATCTTGTCAAGGTACGTACTCTGTGAAAGACCAATGAGGCGTCTCGATCTATCTCTATAGATCTTGATGCCTAATATATAAGCAGCTTCTCCAAGGTCCTTCATTGAAAAACACTTGTTCAAGTAGGCCTTTATGCTTTCCAAGAATTCTATATCATTTCCCATCAACAGTATGTCATCCACATACAATATGAGAAATGCTACAGAGCTCCCACTCACTTTCTTGTAAATGCATGCTTCTCCATAAGTCTGCATAAACCCAAACGCTTTGATCATCTCATCAAAATGAATGTTCCAACTCCGAGATGCTTGCACCAGCCCATAAATCGAGCGTTGGAGCTTGCACACCTTGTCAGCATTCTTAGGATCGACAAAACCTTCTGGCTGCATCATATACAATTCTTCCTTAAGGAAACCATTAAGGAATGCCGTTTTGACGTCCATTTGCCATATCTCATAATCATAGAATGCGGCAATTGCTAACATGATTCGGACGGACTTCAGCTTCGCTATGGGTGAGAAATTCTCATCGTAGTCAACCCCTTGAACTTGTCGATAACCCTTAGCGATAAGCTGAGCTTTATAGATGGTCAAATTACCATCCACGTCTGTCTTCTTCTTAAAGATCCATTTATTTTCTATGGCTCGCCGATCATCGGGCAAGTCAGTCAAAGTCCATACTTCATTTTCATACATGGATCCTATCTCGGATTTCATGGCCTCCAGCCATTTGTCGGAATCCGGGCCTGCCATTGCTTCTTCATAGTTCGAAGGTTCACCGTTGTCTAACAACATGATTTCCAAGACAGGGTTGCCGTACCACTTTGGTGCGGAACGTGTCCTCGTGGACCTACGAAGTTCGATAGTAACTTGATCTGAAGTTTCATGATCATCATCATTAACTTCCTCTCTAGTCGGTGCAGGCACCTCAGGAACATTTTCTTGAGCTGCGCCACTTACCGGTTCAAGAGGTAATACTTCATCAAGTTCTACTTTCCTCCCACTTATTTCTTTCGAGAGAAACTCTTTCTCTAGAAAGGACCCATTCTTGGCAACAAAGATCTTGCCTTCGGATCTAAGGTAGAAGGTATACCCAACAATTTCTTTAGGGTATCCTATGAAGACGCATTTTTCCGACTTGGGTTCGAGCTTTTCAGGTTGAAGTTTCTTGACATAAGCATCGCATCCCCAAACTTTTAGAAACGACAGCTTAGGTTTCTTCCCAAACCATAATTCATACGGTGTCGTCTCAACGGATTTTGACGGAGCCCTATTTAAAGTGAATGCGGCAGTCTCTAAAGCATAGCCCCAAAATGACAACGATAAATCGGTAAGAGACATCATAGATCGCACCATATCCAATAGAGTGCGATTACGATGTTCGGACACACCATTATGCTGACGTGTTCCCGGCAGCGTGAGTTGTGAAACTATTCCACATTTTCTTAAGTGTGTGCCAAATTCGTGGCTCAAGTATTCTCCCCAACGATCTGATCGCAAGAACTTGATTTTCCTGTCACGTTGATTCTCAACCTCACTCTAAAATTCCTTGTACTTTTCAAAGGTCTCAGACTTGTGTTTCATTAAGTAGACATACCCATATCTACTCAAGTCATCAGTGAGGGTGAGAACATAACGATAGCCACCGCGAGCCTCAACACTCATTGTACCGCACACATCAGTATGTATGATTTCCAATAAGTTGGTTGCTCGCTCCATTGTTCCTGAGAACGGAGTCTTGGTCATTTTACCCATGAGGCATGGTTCGCACGTGTCAAATGATTTGTAATCAAAAGACTCTAAAAGTCCATCTGCATGGACCTTCTTCATGCGTTTGACACCTATGTGACCAAGGTGGCAGTGCCACAAGTATGTGGGACTATCATTATCAACCTTACATCTTTTGGTATTCACACTATGAATATGTGTAGCATTACGCTCGAGATTCATTAAGAATAAACCATTCACCATCGGGGCATGACCATAAAACATATCTCTCATATAAATAGAACAACCATTATTCTCGGATTTAAATGAGTAGCCATCTCGAATTAAACGAGATCCTGATACAATGTTCATGCTCAAAGCTGGCACTAAATAACAATTATTGAGGTTTAAAACTAATCCCGTAGGTAAATGTAGAGGCAGCGTGCCGACGGTGATCACATCGACCTTGGAACCATTCCCAACGCGCATCGTCACCTCGTCCTTCGCCAGTCTCCGCTTATTCCGCAGCTCCTGCTTTGAGTTACAAATGTGAGCAACCGCACCGGTATCAAATACCCAGGAGCTACTACGAGTACTAGTAAGGTACACATCAATTACATGTATATCACATATACCTTTCGTGTTGCCGGCCTTCTTGTCCGCTAAGTATTTGGGGCAGTTCCGCTTCCAGTGACCACTTCCCTTGCAATAAAAACACTCAGTCTCGGGCTTGGGTCCATTCTTTGGCTTCTTCCCGGCAGCTTGCTTACCGGGCGCGGCAACTCCCTTGCCGTCCTTCTTGAAGTTCTTCTTACCCTTGCCTTTCTTGAACTTAGTGGTTTTATTCACCATCAGCACTTGATGTTCCTTTTTGACTTCTACCTCTGCTGATTTCAACATTGAATATACCTCAGGAATGGTCTTTTCCATCCCCTGCACATTGAAGTTCATCACAAAGCTCTTGTAGCTCGGTGGAAGTGACTGAAGGATTCTGTCAATGACCGTGTCATCTGGGAGATTAACTCCTAGCTGAGTCAAGCGGTTATGCAACCCAGACATTTTGAGTATGTGCTCACTGACAGAACTATTTTCCTCCATCTTACAGCTGAAGAACTTGTCAGAGACTTCATATCTCTCGACCCGGGCATGAACTTGAAAAACCATTTTTAGCTCTTCAAACATCTCGTATGCTCTGTGTCTCTCAAAATGCTTTTGGAGCCCCGGTTCTAAGCTGTAAAGCATGCCGCATTGAACGAGGGAGTAATCATCAGCACATGACTGCCAAGCGTTCATAACGTCTTGGTTCTGTGGGACGGGTGCGTCACCTAGCGGTGCTTCTAGGACATAATCTTTCTTGGCAGCTATGAGGATGATCCTCAGGTTCCGGACCCAGTCCGTATAGTTGCTGCCATTGTCTTTCAGCTCGGTTTTCTCTAGGAACGCATTGAAGTTGAGGACAACGTGGGCCATTTGATCTACAAGACATATTGTAAAGATTTTAGACTAAGTTCATGATAATTAAGTTCATTTAATCAAATTATTCAATGAACTCCCACTCAGATAGACATCCCTCCAGTCATCTAAGTATAACAGGATCCGAGTTAACTAGGCCGTGTCCGATCATCATGTGAGACGGGCTAGTCAACATCGGTGAACATCTTCATGTTGATCGTATCTTCTATACGACTCATGCTTGACCTTTCGGTCTTCTGTGTTCCAAGGCCATGTCTGTACATGCTAGGCTCGTCAAGTCAACCTAAGTGTATTGCGTGTGTAAATCTGGCTTACACCCATTGTATTCGAACGTTAGAATCTATCACACCCGATCATCACTTGGTGCTTCGAAACAACGAACCTTCGCAACGGTGCACAGTTAGGGGGAACACTTTCTTGAAATTATTTCGAGGGATCATCTTATTTAAGCTACCGTCGTTCTAAGTAAATAAGATGCAAAACATGATAAACATCACATGCAATCAAATAGTGACATGATATGGCCAATATCATTTGCTCCTTTTGATCTCCATCTTCGGGGCTCCATGATCATCGTTGTCACCGGCATGACACCATGATCTCCATCATCATGATCTCCATCATCGTGTCTTCTTGAAGTTGTCTCGTCATCTATTACTTCTACTACTATGGCTAACACTTTAGCAATAAAGTAAAGTAATTACATGACATTTATGTTGACTCGCAGGTCATAAATAAATAAAGACAACTCCTATGGCTCCTGCCGGTTGTCATACTCATCGACATGCAAGTCGTGATTCCTATTACAAGAATATGATCATCTCATACATCACATATATCATTCATCACATCCTTTGGCCATATCACATCACAAAACACTTGCTGCAAAAACAAGTTAGACGTCCTCTAATTGTTGTTGCAAGTTTTTACGTGGCTGCTATAGGATTCTAGCAAGAACGTTTCTTACCTATACCAAAACCACAACGTGAATTGCCAATTTCTATTTACCCTTTATAAGGACCCTGTTCATCGAATCTGATCCGACTAAAGTGGGAGAGACAGACACCCGTCAGCCACCTTATGCAACTAGTGCATGTCAATCGGTGGAACCAGTATCACGTAAGCGTACGTGTAAGGTCGGTCCGGGCCGCTTCATCCCACGATGCCGCCGAATCAAGATAAGACTAGTAACGACAAGTAAATTGACATTATCGACGCCCACAACTGCTTTGTGTTCTACTCGTGCATAGTAACTACGCATAGACCTAGCTCATGATGCCACTGTTGGGGAACATAGCAGAATTTTAAAATTTTCTACGCATCACCAAGATCAATCTATGGAGTCATCTAACAACGAGGGAGAGAGGAGTGCATCTACATAACCTTGTAGATCGCGAGCGGAAGCGTTCAAGAGAACAGGGTTGATGGAGTCGTACTCGTCGTGATCCAAATCACCGAAGATCCTAGTGCCGAACGGACGGCACCTCCGCGTTCAACACACGTACGGAGCGAGGACGTCTCCTGCACCTTGATCCATCAAGGAGGAGGGAGAGGTTGAGGAAGAGGGCTCCAACAGCAGCACGACGGCATGGTGGTGGTGAAGCTGCAGTACTCCGGCAGGGCTTCGCCAAGCTCTTACGAAGGAGGAGAGGTATTGGGGAGGGGAGGGGCTGCGCCTTGGATGTTGTGTGCAGCCCTCCCCTTGCCCCTCTATTTATAGGGGAAGGAGGAAGGGGGCCAGCCCCCTCTAGATGAGATCTAGAGGGGGAGCGGCGGCCAAGGGGAGGGGGCTTGCCCCCCAAGCAAGGGGGCGCCCCCTTTAGGGTTTCCCCCCCAACCCTAGGCGCATGGTCCCAAAGGGGGATGCAGCGAGACCATGTAGGGCTGGTTCCCTTTCCTCTATAGCCCATTAGGCCCTCCGAGAGAGGTGGCCCCTCCCGGTGGATCCCCGGAACCCCTCCGGTGGCCCCGGTACAATACCGATATGCCCCCGAACCTTTCCGGTGACCGTATGTCAACTTCCTAAATATAAATCTTCACCTCCGGACCATTCCGGAACTCCTCGTGACGTCCGGGATCTCATCCGGGACTCCGAACAACATTCCGTAATCACATACAAGTCTTCCTAACAACCCTAGCGTCACCGAACCTTAAGTGTGTAGACCCTACGGGTACGGGAGACATGCAGACATGACCGAGACGACTCTCTGGTCAATAACCAACAGAGGGATCTGGATACCCATGTTGGCTCCCACATACTCCTCGATGATCTCATCGGATGAACCACGATGTCGAGGATTCAATCAATCCGTATACAATTCCCTTTGTCAATCGGTACGTTACTTGCCCGAGACTCGATCATCGGTATCCCAATACCTTGTTCAGTCTCGTTACCGGCAAGTCACTTTACTCGTACCGTAATGCATGATCTCGTGATCAACCACTTGATCACATTGAGCTCATTATGGTGATGCATTACCGAGTGGGCCCAGAGATACCTCTCCGTCATACGGAGTGACAAATCCCAGTCTCGATTCGTGCCAACCCAACAGACACTTTCGGAGATACCTGTAATGTACCTTTATAGTCACCCAGTTACGTTGTGACGTTTGGCACACCCAAGGCACTCCTACGGTGTCCGGGAGTTGCACAATCTCATGGTCTAAGGAAATGATACTTGACATTTAGAAAAGCTACAGCAAACGAACTACACGATCTTTGAGCTATGCTTAGGATTGGGTCTTGTCCATCACATCATTCTCCTAATGATGTGATCCCGTTATCAATGACATCCAATGTCCATAGTCAAGAAACCATGACTATCTTTTGATCAACGAGCTAGTCAACTAGAGGCTCACTAGGGACGTGTTGTGGTCTATGTATTCACACATGTATTACGATTTCCGGATAACACAATTATAGCATGAACAATAGACAATTATCATGAACAAAGAAATATAATAATAACCATTTTATTATTCCCTCTAGGGCATATTTCCAGCATGCCCAAGCTCGACGCGGCTTAATCGCTGATATGCAGATTTGTGGACCTCCAAGGTGGCTCACCAAAACTGAAGTCATTGTTGCTGAATGAATAAGATCTAGGCAACACCCCGGACACTCTATCAAACTCAAGATCTAGCACCCCAGCACGACTAAGACAGCGAAGGAGGAAACCACACTTGGCATCCATCAACCATGAACCCAGCACACGTTCCGTCTTCCAGATGTCGTCGATGCAGTCCACAATCTACATCCGCTCCTGGACTACTTCCCAAGCTTCGCGCCAATGTTGGGGCGGACATCATCACAATGGTGGAGCCCGAGGGCACATGTCCACCACAAGGATGCCACCGACACACCATCCTTGCTTGAACAGGATGGTTTTCAAAACCACCCCAACCATAGGGCCGATCGACTTGTCCGTGAAGGATCTGAAGAATCTTTATTCAGCACCGCCATCGCCGCCACCGAAGCCAAAACGATGAGCAACCTAAAAAGAAGCTACTTTAGCCTAAAACTATCCACACACACACACACACGTGGATCCGGCGACCCCCCTAGCACGGACAATCGAGGTCGTCGGCGAAGGGGAGCCACCGAAGGACGGCGGCGAAGGAACTCTCCTTGGGAAAGACGCTGGCGAGATCGCCCTTTTTCTTCCCGAGGAAGAAAGAGTGACCACAACTTAATGGTCGATTTGTTGTGTTTGTGGTGTGTCTGATAAGGATTGTACGTAAAGAATCAATTGTATATAATGACTCTTTTTTAGTTTTGAAATACGGAACTCAGGCTTGTTATAAGTCACAATAGTACTAGTACTTCATGACCATCCGTACGTGTTTACTAAGGACCTAAAATGGTGATGAAGAATACAAACGGGTTCATATTGTACAAACATAGCCTCACCGATGCAGGGGACGACAACACTTTGAAACGGTAAGGCCTCTGTGGCTCCATCTGGCAGACTCTTTGTAACTCAGGCTTGTTATAAGTCACAATAGTACTAGTACTTCATGACCATCCGTACGTGTTTACTAAGGACCTAAAATGGTGATGAAGAATACGAACGGGTTCATATTGTACGAACATAGCCTCACCGATGCAGGGGACGACAACACTTTGAAACGGTAAGGCCTCTGTGGCTCCATGTGGCAGACTCTTTGTAGAAAGGGTGATGCCTCCCTTTTACTTTCTTGGTTAGGAGGAAAAAGAATGGTCACACTGCTTCGGGCAAAAAGGATCATATGTACGTATAGGATCGTATGCATAGCATTCCACTTCCTTAATTTTAAAATACAACACTCATCCTCGTTATAATTCAAGATGTAATTAATACTTCACGACACATTTGCATTTAATAATTAATATACGTGAAGGTTGGGGTCCTTCTAGACAAAGTTGCATTTATTAGAAAAACTAAATATACGTACAAGCCAAGTTACAGAAGTACATGACTAAGAAATTATCAAACTAATACTTTTGTAAGTGCAAATTTTTTAAACATCATATTTGTATTATCTTGTACCAATTTTTTAAGGATCCTATATATTAATTGTGAAAAACAACATAATGCACTCTCTTACAATAGTAATGCTAGATGCTAGTTCATGGAATCTTCTTATACTGAATTATCTGGAATATAACATCAGTCATTCTACATATGTTGTCCATTGAAACATATCATCGAGAGGGAAAGTCACCCATCAGTTATCGCTATACACCGTCGGGTATTTTTCTCAAATAACCGAGATGCACATATCTACCGTCGGCCATGTCCTCTCATAGGTGAGAGTTTTGTTTTCACCTTCAGCTATTAAATTTCATCGTCGGGCATTACATGTAATCCCCTTGGGTGTGGCAAAAACCGCCGGGCATTATATGTAATCCCCAAGGGTGTACCAAAAACCGTCGTGCATTACCATTAACCGTCGGACATTACATGTAATCCCCGTGAGTGTAGGGAAACCCGTCGGGCATTACATGTAATCCCCGTGGGTGTAGGAAAAACCGTCGGGCTTTACGATGAACCGTCGGGCATTAAGTTGGATATCCGAGGGGTGGATTTTCACTGTCGGGCATTCTAGTATATCGTCGGGTATTAGTGGTAATACTCGTGAGTAGACACTAACCGTCGGCCATTATAACTACCGTCGGCTATTACGGTAATACCCGACGGTCCGTCGGCTATTAGATTTCACCATCGGAAATATGGGGATTTCTAGTAGTGCATGAGCCCTCCTCCACGCATGGCGCAACTTCCTCCGATCCCGTCCGTCCTCGAATCCCTGCTGGCAGCTGATGCTGCTTCCTTACCTCAACGAGTCAAAACTAAAGGCATCCACTTCTTGTGGTAAGAACCGATCTCATGTATTGCCATTTTTATAAGTTTCTTGATGCAAATCATAGCAAGAATATTGTGTTCTTCCTATTTGTTTGATTAGTTCCAAAACAGAAGCAATTCTATCGTGACGATTTCAAATGTTTCTTGTAGAAATTTAGCATAGTACTAAAGCAACTGAATTATCATTTTATCACAACCGCGGGCTAATTATGAAATAAAAGCAATGGTGAATTTTTTTGTTAAACTATAATCAATAAAATGCCATTTTGTATATTATTTAACTATTGGTATGCTAATCTTTGGGTTCATTGGATGTGAATAATGGACCTGGTATGATTGGTGCTTGTACAATTATGTAATAGGAGTAGCAGCATTATACATCTTTCGAGTTACAGTAGGTTACGAGTGGCAATTGCGGCTATGGATGTTTCACAATTGTGTGTACTGGAGGTGTACGTGGATTAGGAGAACAATGTGAGCCAATGGATTTTTCCATGTCTGCCTCTATGGCAAGCCCTTGAGTGTATTTTATTTATATCTCAAGAACATGATGGTTTCAAGAATATATACGAGTCAGCTATCTTTTGCCCTTTTGTCCATTTTTACCTAAATACTACGAGGCGACTACTTATTGTTATTCTTGCCATTGAAGATCTAGGTAAAAAAAATTAATGAACCTGAAATATCGGCAAAACAACAAGTATTGTTAACCAAGAAAAATAAGTCATGATAAAGACAAGATACGTTTTGACCAGAAAAGCCCGTGCTCGATTATTTCGAGCACATGCTTCTTCGGTAAAGACTCGATTTTTTAATCGATGTATGTCTAATTCTAAGTCTTCTTTGAGATGTACATGATGAAAGACAAGTACTATTTAGATAGAAATTGGTGTGTCTAATGCCTGTGCCAAGTGTTGTCGAGGAAGATAGTAAACTCATTGAGGATGATCATTGGGGTTATTGCGAAGCTGACTGTTTGGTGGAGTAGTCTCGCGACGTGGAGGACAAGCCATGAGACATGAAATAACTGGTAAACTAAAGGATTCCCCGCGCATTGCAGCGGGAAATTTAACAATGACTTGGAAAGATATGATTCTTTTGGGAAATTGTATTGTCTGATAGTTGCTCCGAGTGACACATTTCAAAGCACAAGAGTCAAATTGTGGCATCTTCTCAATTCAGTCTCATGAAAGTGAAACTGCATCGTACATTTATATCTCATTTAGGGGATTTAAGAATTACATTGAGACTTCCACTGAGGAGGGCAGTTGTTTCCAAGTAGGCTACAGTGCGACTTAGAATAGAACAACACAATAATTAACCGAGGATAATGAAAGGAAGTTACCTGGTAATTTCCCCGATCAATTCATACAAAAAGAGTAGTCTAAATCATGCAAAACAAAATAAACGCCAGTTTTCAGAAAATCAAGGCATATAAAAATTATAAGTCTCATGATAAAGGCCATAGTAAAATAGTATAATCTGAATGTGTAACACACCACTTCGAGAGATAAATGCACATGAAAAGGAGATTTATATCTCACGAGCCCCCCAAAAAAAGACTAAATTTGACACCCTTGTCTCCGAATATCACATACCTGCACGAAAAAGGTCAGGCAGAGAAAGGTTAGAGGAAACAATCGAATTATGAGCCAACAAATATAGTAAACTGCATTGCTATAATACCACTTGACTTGTTGTACATCCAAAAATTAGAAAATTGAGAAATAGAAATGGGTCAGTACATTTGGAGAGATATCTTGGTCTATCTTATTTCTTTGTATGACACTGATAGCAATATTCCTACAATCAGAAAATGGAGAAATAAACATAGGTTAATGCTGATAAATTTTGCTTTCTTAGTGGGCATGATGATGAGCTTAACAAGTAAGTACATAATAAAGATAATAGGTGCAGGATAAGCACAATATAACATGAGAGGACTGAACTAAAAGTAATTGCTTAAAAATCAAAAGCAGAAACGAGTAAGCCAAAAATTAATTAAGAAAAGAATGATAAAAACATTTGGAGTTGTTGAATTGGTACTATAAGCCATGATATTTTTTAGCGCTCATCCTTGTAAGGAATGAAGTGAATGATCATCCATGATTGGGAGCGAATCTGCTGGAGAAAATGAAGTGGGGAAGGAAGTGAATCGCGGTGAGATGGTTGCGCCTCGCAAGGTAGATTTTTCCCACGGGGGAAAGATTGGTCGTTATGTTTTTAGGGTTGGAAAGGAAATGATCCATTGCAAACGGGACTGGTGATGTGGAAACTATGCTGAGGTGGACAGGGTGCATGTTAAGATAAATAGATAGTGGGGATGAGTCTCATAGGTATACTAGATTTGTACAATCACTTCCATTTTTTCATCCCATCTAGTCAAATGAAGAAACAGGATAGACCAAGATCAAATTCACTACTTACGTTGAATGAAGGAACAATACGTCGTGCACACGCATTAGACAGAGTGAACTAGAAGGGATAACTGGATCTATACAATCACTTTCGTTTTTTCTAGGAACATTGGATGTAATTGATTTGGTAAAGAAAATGACAAGGGACTATTCTATGATTGATGTATGGTAAATGTGCGATGAAGTATGTGTCTGAATCAAGTATCATCCGCTTAATCTTTGATTTATCGGTTTTGCTAAATCTCATGGGCATGAATTATTTTGTTGCGTGAGCAACTTTCTGCTTTGCACGAGGCCGAAGATGTGGACGACATGAGGAGTGCCGACCACGGCGAGGGCGAGCCGGTGATAGCTGGCGGGAGTGGTTGGATGCAGGCGGTTAGGCCTGGGTAGGCCACGGCGGAGGAGAAATCATCGCGGGTGAGGAGTAAGAAGATGAACATGTGGGGGCATGTGCTACCTCTTGAGCACTATGTTGGATTTCCCCGAAGAGGAGAGGATGATGCAGCAAAGTAGCGTAAGTATTTCCCTCAGTTTTTGAGAACCAAGGTATCAATCCAGTAGGAGGCTAAGAGCGAGTCCCTCGTACTACACAAAAACAATAGCTCAACGCAACCAACGCACTTAGGGGTTGTCAATCCCTTCACGTTCACTTACGAAAGTGAGATCTGATAGAGATGATAAATAATATTTTTGGTATTTTTGGTATAGAGATGCAAAGTGAAAAGTAAAAGGCAAAGTAAAAAAGCAAAGCAATAATAAAGTGATGGAGATTGATATGATGAGAAAGAGACCCGGGAGCCATAGGTTTCATTAGTGGCTTCTCTCAAGAGCATAAGTATTCTACGGTGGGTGAACAAATTACTGTTGAGCAATTGACAGAATTGAGCATAGTTATGAGAATATCTAGGTATGATCATGTATATAGGCATCACGTCCGAGACAAGTAGACCGACTCCTTCCTACATCTACTACTATTACTCCACTCATCGACCGCTATCCAGCATGCATCTAGAGTATTAAGTTAAAAACAGAGTAACGCCTTAAGCAAGATGACATGATGTAGAGGGATAGTTTCATGCAATATGATAAAAAAACCCATCTTGTTATCCTCGATGGCAACAATACAATACGTGCCTTGCTGCCCCTTCTGTCACTGGGAAAGGACACCGCAAGATCGAACCCAAAGCTAAGCACTTCTCCCATGGCAAGAAAAACCAATCTAGTAGGCCAAACCAAACTGATAATTCGAAGAGACTTGCAAGGATAACCAATCATACATAAAAGAATTCAGATAAGATTCAAATATTATTCATAGATAGACTGGATCATAAACCAACAATTCATCGGTCACAACAAACACACTGCAAAAAGAAGATTACGTCGAATAGATCTCCACGAGAGAGGGGGAGAACATTGTATTGAGATCCAAAAAGAGAGAAGAAGCCATCTAGCTACTAACTATGGACCCGTATGTCTGAAGTAAACTACTCACACTTCATCGGAGGGGCTTGGATGATGATGTAAAAGCCCTCCGTGATCGATGCCCCCTCCGGCGGAGCTCCGGAACAAGCCCCAAGATGGGATCTCGTGGATACAGAAAGTTGCGGCGGTGGAATTAGGTTTTTGGCTCCGTTTCTAATCGTTTGGGGGTACGTGGATATATATAGGAGGAAGAAGTATGTCGGTGGAGCAATAGGGGGCCCACGAGGGTGGAGGGCGCGCCTGGGGGGGGTGCAGGCGCACCCCCCTACCTCGTGGCCTCCTGTTAATTGGCTTGACGTAGGGTCCAAGTCTCCTGAGTTGTATTCGGTGAGAAAATCACGTTCCCGAAGGTTTCATTCCGTTTGGACTCCGTTCAATATTCCTTTTCTTCGAAACCCTAAAACAGGAAAAAACAGCAATTCTGGGCTGGGCCTCCGGTTAATAGGTTAGTCCAAAAAATAATATAAAAGTGGATAATAAAGCCCAATAATGTCCAAAACAGTAGATAATATAGCATGGAGCAATCAAAAATTATAGATACGTTGGAGACGTATCAAGCATCCCCAAGCTTAATTCCTGCTCGTCCTCGAGTAGGTAAATGATAAAAACAGAATTTTTGATGCGGAGTGCTACTTGGCATAATTTCAATGTAAATCTTCTTAATTGTGGTATGAATATTCAGATTCAAAAGATTCAAGACAAAAGTTCATGTTGACATAAAAATCATAATACTTCAAGCATACTAACAAAGCAATTATGTCTTCTCAAAATAACATGGCCAAATAAAGCTATCCCTACAAAATCATATAGTCTGGCTATGCTCTATCTTCACCACACAAAGTATTTAAATCATGCACAACCCCGATGACAAGCCAATCAATTGTTTCATACTTTTGACATTTTCAAAACTTTTTCGATCTTCACGCAATACATGAGCGTGAGCCATGGATATAGCACTATATGTGGAATAGAATGGTGGTTGTGGAGAAGACAAAAAGAGGGGAAGATAGTCTCACATCAACTAGGCGTATCAAACGAGCTATGGAGATGCCCATCAATAGATATCAATGTGAGTGAGTAGGGATTGCCATGCAACGGATGCACTAGAGCTATAAGTATATGAAAGCTCAACAAAAGAAACTAAGTGGGTGTGCATCCAACTCGCTTGCTCACAAAGACCCAGGTCATTTTGAGGAAGCCCATCATTGGAATATACAAGCCAAGTTCTATAATGAAAAATTCCCACTAGTATATGAAAGTGACAGAATGAGAGACTCTCTATCATGAAGATCATGGTGCTACTTTGAAGCACAAGTGTGGTAAAAGGATAGTAACATTGTCCCTTCTCTCTTTTTCTCTCATTTTTTGGGCCTTCTCTTTTTTATGGCCTCTTTTTCTTTTTCTTTTATTTTTCATCCGGAGTCTCATCCCGACTTCTGGGGGAATCATAGTCTCCATCATCCTTTCCTCACTTGGGACAATGCTCTAAAAATGATGATCATCACAATGTTTATTTTTCTTACAACTCAACAATTACAACTCAACACTCAGAACAAAATATGACTCTATATGAATGCCTCCGACGGTGTACCGGGATATGCAATGAATCAAGAGTGACATGTATGAAAGAATTATGAACGGTGGCTTTGCCACAAATACGATGTCACTACATGATCATGCTAGCAATATGACAATGATGGAGCGTGTCATAATGAACGGAACGGTGGAAAGTTGCATGGCAATATATCTCGGAATGGCTATGGAAATGCCATGATAGGTAGGTATGGTGGCTGTTTTGAGGAAGGTATTTGGTGGGTGTATGATACCGGCGAAAAGTGCGCGGTATTAGAGAGGCTAGCAATGGTGGAAGGAAGGAACGTGCGTAAATCCATGGACTCAACATTAGTCATAAAGAACTCATATACTTATTGCAAAAATCTAGAAGTTATCAAAGCAAATTATTACGCGCATGCTCCTAGGGGGATAGATTGGTAGGAAAAGACCATCGCTCGTCCCCGACCGCCACTCATAAGGAAGACAATCAATAAATAAATCATGCTCTGACTTCATCACATAACGGTTCACCATACGTGCATGCTACGGGAATCACAAACTTTAACACAAGCATTTCTCAAATTCACAACTACTCAACTAGCATGACTCTAATATCACCATCCTCATATCTCAAAACAATTATCAAGCATCAATTTTTTTCTTAGTATTCAACGCACTAAAAAGAAAGTTTTACAAATCTTGAATACCAAGCATATTATTATTAAGAAAATTACCATGCTATTAAGACTCTCAAAATAATCTAAGTGAAGCATGAGAGATCAATAGTTTCTATAAAACAAATCCACCACCGTGCTCTAAAAGATATAAGTGAAGCACTAGAGCAAAATTATATAACTCAAAAGATATAAGTGAAGCACATAGAGTATTCTATCAAATTCCAAATTATGTATGGCTCTCTCAAAAGGTGTGTACAGCAAGGATGATTGTGGTAGACTAACAAGCAAAGACTCAAATCATAAAAGACACTCCAAGCAAAACACATGTCATGTGGTGAATAAAAATATAGCTCCAAGTAAAGTTACCGATAGAAATAGACGAAAGAGGGGATGCCTTCCGGGGCATCCCAAAGCTTTGGCTTTTAGGTGTCCTTAGATTATATTGAGGGTGTCATGGGCATCCCCAAGCTTAGGCTCTTGCCACTCCTTGTTCCATAATCCATCAAATCTTTACCCAAAACTTGAAAACTTCACAACACAAAACTTAAAGTAGAAAACCTCGTGAGTTCCGTTAGCGAAAGAAAACAAAAGACCACTTCAAGGTACTGTAATGAACTCATTATTTATTTATATGGGTGTTATACCTACTGTATTCCAACTTCTCTATGGTTCATAAACTATTTTACTAGCCATAGATTCATCAAAATAAGAAAACAACACACGAAAAACAGAATCTGTCAAAAACAGAACAGTCTGTAGTAATCTGTAGATAGCGCAAGATCTGGAACCCCAAAAATTCTAAAATAAATTGCTGGACGTGAGGAATTTATCTATTAATCATCTTCAAAAGAATTAACTAAATAGCACTCTCCAAATAAAAATACAGCAGTTCTCGTGAGCGCTAAAGTTTTTGTTTTTTTACAGCAAGTTCAACAAGACTTTCCCCAAGTCTTCCCAACGATTCTACTTGGCACAAACACTAATTAAACACAAAAAACACAACCAAAACAGAGGCTAAATAATTTATTTATTACTAAACAGGAGCAAAAAGCAAGGAATAAAAATAAAATTGGGTTGCCTCCCAACAAGCGCTATCGTTTAACGCCCCTAGCTAGGCATAACAAGCAAGAATAGATCTAGGTATTGCCATCTTTGGTAGGCAATCCATAAGTGGCTCTCATAATAGATTCATAAGGTAATTTTATTTTCTTTCTAGGGAAGTGCCCATGCCCTTTTTAATGGAAATTGTAATCTAATATTCCCTTCCTTCATATCAATAATTGCACCAACCGTTCTAAGGAAAGGTCTACCGAGAATAATAGAGCAAGAAGGATTGCAATCTATATCAAGAACAATAAAATCTACGGGCACATAATTCCTATTTTCCACAATAAGAACATCATTAATTCTTCCCATAGGTTTCTTAATAGTGGAATCCGCAAGATGCAAGTTTAGAGAGCAATCATCAAAATTACGGAAATTTAGCAAACCACACAAAGTTTTGGGAATAGTAGAGACACTAGCACCCAAATCACACAAAGCATAAAACTCATGATATTTAATTTTAATTTTAATAGTTGCTTCCCACTCATCATAAAGTTTTCTAGGGATAGAAACTTCCAGTTCAAGTTTTTCTTCATAAGATTGCATCAAGGCATCAACGATATGTTTAGTAAACGCTTTATTTTGACTATAAGCGTGAGGAGAATTTAGCACGGATTGCAACAAGGAAATACAATCAATAAAAGAGAAATTTTCATAGTTAAATTCCTTGAAATCCATAATAGTGGGTTTAGCAACATCTAGGGTTTTAATTTCTTCAATCCCACTTTTATCAAATTTAGCATCAAGATCAAAAGATTCAGAATTCTTGGAACGCCTTCTAGGTAAAGGTGGATCGTATTCAGTCCCATCATTATCAAGATTCATATTGCAAAACAAAGATTTAATAGGGGACACATCAATAACTTTTAGATCTTCATCATTATTTTCATAGGAACTAGAAGAACACGCTTTTGTAAAGGCATCTTTCTTAGCACGCATCCTAGCGGTTCTTTCTTTGCACTCGTCAATGGAAATTCTCATGGCTTTGAGAGACTCATTGATATCATGCTTAGGTGGAATAGATCTAAGTTTCAAAGAATCAACATCAAGAGCAATTCTATCAACGTTCCTAGCCAAATCATCAATCTTAAGCAATTTTTCTTCAATCATAGCATTAAAATTCTTTTGCGAAGAAATAAATTCTTTAATATTAGATTCAAAATCAGAGGGCATCTTATTATAATTTCCATAAGAATTGTTGTAGGAATTACCATAATTATTAGAGGGATTACTAGGATAAGGCCTAGGGTTGAAATTTCCTCTATACGCGTTGTTACCAAAATTGTTCCTACCAACAAAATTCACATCCATAGATTCATTATTATTCTCAATCAAAGTAGACAAGGGCACATAATTAGGATCAGAAGAAACACTCTTATTAGCAAATAATTTCATAAGTTCATCCATCTTTCCACTCAAAACATTAATTTCTTCTATCGCATGCACCTTTTTATTAGTAGATCTTTCAGTATGCCATTGAGAATAATTAACCATAATTTTATCTAGGAGTTTAGTAGCTTCTCCTAAAGTGATTTCCATAAAAGTGCCTCCCGCGGCCGAATCTAAAAGATTTCTAGAAGCAAAATTCAATCCGGCATAAAAGTTTTGTATAATCATCCACAAATTTAAACCATGAGTAGGGCAATTATGTGTCATTAATTTCATTCTCTCCCAAGCTTGTGCAACATGTTCATGATCAAGTTGCTTAAAATTCATAATATCATTTCTAAGAGAGATGATCTTAGTGGGAGGAAAATACTTAGAGATAAAAGCATCTTCGCACTTGTTCCATGAATTAATACTATTCTTAGGCAAAGACGAAAACCAAGCTTTAGCACGATCTCTAAGTGAAAAAGGAAATAGATTCAATTTAACAATATCATTATTGACATCTTTCTTCTTTTGCATGTCACACAAATCAACGAAGCTATTAAGATGGGTAGCAGCATCTTCACTAGGAAGGCCAGAGAACGGATCTTTCATGACAAGATTCAGCAAAGCAGTATTAATTTACAAGATTCAGCATCGGTAATAGGAGCAATCGGAGTGCTAAGGAAATCATTGTTGTTGGTATTGATGAAGTCACACAATTTAGTATTATCTTGAGCCATCGCGACAAACAAGCAATCCAACACACGAGCAAACAAAAGGCAAACAGGCAAAAGGAGGCAAATAGAGAAAGAGAGGGAGGATAGAGAGAGAGAGGGCGAATAAAACAGCAAGGGTGAAGTGGGGGAGAGGAAAATGAGAGGCAAATGACAAATAATGTAATGCTGGAGATAGGGATTGTGATGGGTACTTGGTATGTTAACTTTTGCGCAGACTCCCCGGCAACAGCGCCAAAAATTCTTCTTGCTACCTCTTGAGCACTACGTTGGATTTCCCCGAAGAGGAGAGGATGATGCAGCAAAGTAGCATAAGTATTTCCCTTAGTTTTTGAGAACCAAGGTATCAATCCAGTAGGAGGCTATGCGCGAGTCCCTCGTACCTACCCAAAAACAATAGCTCAACGCAACCAACGCGCTTAGGGGTTGTCAATCCCTTCACGGTCACTTACGAAAGTGAGATCTGATAGAGATGATAAATAATATTTTTGGTATTTTTGGTACAGAGATGCAAAGTGAAAAGTACAAGGCAAAGTAAAAAAGCAAAACAATAATAAAGTGATGGAGATTGATATGATGAGAAAGAGACCCGGGGGCCATAGGTTTCACTAGTGGCTTCTCTCAAGAGCATAAGTATTCTACGGTGGGTGAACAAATTACTGTTGCGCAATTGACAGAATTGAGCATAGTTATGAGAATATCTAGGTATGATCATGTATATAGGCATCACGTCCGAGACAAGTAGACCGACTCCTGCCTGCATCTACTACTATTACTCCACTCATCGACCGCTATCCAGCATGCATCTAGAGTATTAAGTTAAAAACAGAGTAACGCCTTAAGCAAGATGACATGATGTAGCGGGATAGTTTCATGCAATATGACAAAAACCCCATCTTGTTATCCTCGATGGCAACAATACAATACGTGCCTTGCTGCCCCTTCTGTCACTAGGAAAGGACACCGCAAGATCGAACCCAAAGCTAAGCACTTCTCCCATGGCAAGAAAAACCAATCTAGTAGGCCAAACCAAACTGATAATTCGAAGAGACTTGCAAAGATAACCAATCATACATAAAAGAATTCAGAGAAGATTCAAATATTATTCATAGATAGACTGGATCATAAACCCACAATTCATCGATCTCAACAAACACACCGCAAAAAGAAGATTACATCGAATAGATCTCCACGAGAGAGGGGGAGAACATTGTATTGAGATCCAAAAAGAGAGAAGAAGCCATCTAGCTACTAACTATGGACCCGTAGGTCTGAAGTAAACTACTCACACTTCATCGGAGGGGCTTGGATGATGATGTAGAAGCCCTCCGTGATCGATGCCCTCTCCGGCGGAGCTCTGGAACAGGCCCCAAGATGGGATCTCGTGGATACAGAAAGTTGCGGTGGTGGAATTATGTTTTTGGCTCCGTTTCTGATCGTTTGGGGGTACGTGGATATATATAGGAGGAAGAAGCACGTCGGTGGAGCAATAGGGGGCCCACGAGGGTGGAGGGCGCGCCTAGGGGGGGGGGGCAGGCGCGCCCCTACCTCGTGGCCTCCTGTTAATTGGCTTGATGTAGGGTCCAAGTCTCCTGAGTTGTATTCGGTGAGAAAATCATGTTCCCAAAGGTTTCATTCCGTTTGGACTCCGTTTGATATTCCTTTTCTTCGAAACCCTAAAAGAGGCAAATACAACAATTCTGGGCTGGGCCTCCAGTTAATAGGTTAGTCCCAAAAATAATATCAAAGTGGATAATAAAGCCCAATAATGTCCACAATAGTAGATAATATAGCACGGAGCAATCAAAAATTATAGATACGTTGGAGACGTATCAGCGTGCTCCTAACCATTGTATATTTGATGGAAAAAATTGTGATTGACGCGAAGAATTTTTCAGGCACCTAACGTTAGGTGCCCTTTAATTTATTTACAATCATTTTCCCGTAGCAACGCACATGCATTTAACTAGTGTGTTTTAGTTTTGTACTACCTTCGTCCTGGTTTATTGGCCCCTTCACATTTTGTGCTCAATTTTGACCTTAAAATTAATTAACAAAATATTAATGCATGTAAGCAAAAATAATATCATTGAAAACTATGTTCAAATACGAATCCAATGATATAATTTTTGTTGATGTGCATTATTATTTTTTAGTTACATCCTTGGTCAAAGTTTAGCACAAAATACTAAGGAATCAATAAACCAGGACGGAGGTAGTAATTTGCTAAGATGAGAAAAAACCATCGCCTTTTGAGACAAATCTTTTGCTAAGGCTGGTCATAGTGGGGAGTAACTTATACTAGTGTCATGCATATGACACTAGTCTAAGTTACTACCTCCATAGTGCAAGGTAACATAGTAGTAGTGTCATAGATGGCTTCATTTATTAGCTCATAGACTCATTCTGTTTCGGGAAGCGCTATGTTACAGTAACATATTATGTTACCACAAGCACTTCTTTCCACATTAAATACGTGCCACATAAGCAAAATTATCTAGGAATGTGTTAAGTTACTATCTAAGTTACCCCCACTATGGCTAGCTTAAGAGCACTAACTCTTGACTGAAGCTTGACTGAGAGACTCGGAGCACTAGATGGTGGCACTCACACACCCCATAGGGCATATTCGACACAAACTCTTAAAATGCATGCATACCTCCAGATGTTCGGACACGGTTTGCCATTCAACGTGTCGGTCCATGAACGATGTTTGAAATCCCACAAATTGGACACAGACTAGAAGGGGCTTTGCGGGCGTCTGGACAGCTGCCACATACGCGTCTCATGCCCCGGACCAACCCAAAAACTGTCAGTATCCCCCCATCCATCCAAATCTTGGTACCATGGTCATTTCAGGACTTACGCTCCTTTCCGCCTGATACGTCTCCAGCGTATCTATAATTTTTGATTGCTCCATGCTATTTTATCTACTATTTTGGACATTATTGGGCTTTATTATCCACTTTTATATTATATTTGGGACTAACCTATTAACCGGAGACCCAGCCCAGAATTGCTGTTTTTTGCCTGTTTTAGCGAATAAAAGGAATATCAAACGGAGTCCAAACGGAATGACACCTTCGGGAACGTGATTTTCTCATCGAATACAACTTAGGAGACATGGACCCTACGCCAAGGCACGTAACAGGAGGCCACGAGGTAGGGGGCGCGCCCTACCCTACCAGGCACGCCCCCACCTTCGTGGGCCCCCTGTTGCTCCACTGACGTACTTCTTCCTCCTATATATACCCACGTACCCCCAAACGATCAGATACGGAGCCAAAAACCTAATTCCACCGTCGCAACTTTCTGTATCCACGAGATCCCATCTTGGGGCCTGTTCCGGAGCTCCGCCGGAGGTGGCATCGATCACGTAGGGCTTCTACATCAACACCATAGCCTCTCCGATGAAGTGTGAGTAGTTTGCTACAGACCTACGGGTCCATAGTTAGTAGCTAGGTGGCTTCTTCTCTCTTTTTGGATCTCAATACAATGTTCTCCCCCTCTCTTGTGGAGATCTATTCGATGTAATCTTCTTTTTGCGGTGTGTTTGTTGAGACCGATGAATTGTGGGTTTATGATCAAGTCTATCTATGAATAATATTTGAATCTTCTCTGAATTCTTTTATGTATGATTGGTTATCTTTGCAAGTCTCTTCGAATTATCAGTTTGGTTTGGCCTACTAGATTGATCTTTCTTGCAATGGGAGAAGTGCTTAGCTTTGGGTTCAATCTTGCGGTGTCCTTTCCCGGTGACAGTAAGGGCAGCAAGGCATGTATTGTATTGTTGCCATCGAGGATAACAAGATGGGGTTTTATTCATATTGCATGAGTCTATCCCTCTACATCATGTCATCTTGCTTAAGGCGTTACTCTGTTTTTACTTAATCTCTAGATGCATGCTGGATAGCAGTCGATGAGTGGAGTAATAGTAGTAGATGCAGGCAGGAGTCAGTCTACTTGTCTCGGACGTGATGCCTATATACATGATCATACCTATATATTCTCATAACTATGCTCAATTCTATCAATTGCTCAATAGTAATTTGTTCACCCATCGTAGAATACTTATGCTCTCGAGAGAAGCCACTAGTGAAACCTATGGCCCCCGAGTCTATCTTTATCATATCAATCTCCTACTACTTAGTTATTTGCTTTGCTATTTACTTTGCATTTATTTTACTTTGCATCTTTATCATAAAAATACCAAAAATATTATCTTACATACCTATCAGATCTCACTCTCGTAAGTGGCCCTATAGGGATCGACAACCCCTATTTGCGTTGGTTGCGAGGATTTATTTGTTTTGTGCAGGTATGAGGGACTCGCGCGTACCCTCCTACTGGATTGATACCTTGGTTCTCAAAAACTGAGGGAAATACTTACGCTACTTTGTGTTGGAAATATGCCCTAGAGGCAATAATAAAATGGTTATTATTATATTTCCTTGTTCATGATAATTGTCTATTGTTCATGCTATAATTGTGTTATCCGAAAATCGTAATACATGTGTGAATACATAGACCACAACACGTCCCTAGTGAGCCTCTAGTTGACTAGCTCGTTGATCAAAAGATAGTCATGGTTTCCTGCCTATGGACATTAGATGTCATTGATAACGGGATCACATCATTAGGAGAATGATGTGATGGACAAGACCCAATCCTAAGCATAGCACAAGATCGTGTAGTTCGTTTGCTAGAGCTTTTCTGAATGTCAAGTATAATTTCCTTAGACCATGAGATTGTGCAACTCCCGGATACCGTAGGAGTGCTTTGGGTGTGCCAAACATCACAACATAACTGGGTGACTATAAAGGTGCACTACGGGTATCTCCGAAAGTGTCTGTTGGGTTGGCACGAATCGAGACTGGGATTTGTCACTCCGTATGACGGAGAGGTATCTCTGGGCCCACTCGGTAATGCATCATCATAATGAGCTCAATGTGACCAAGTGGTTGATCACGGGATCATGCATTACAGTACGAGTAAAGTGACTTGCCGGTAACGAGATTGAACGAGGTATTGGGATACCGACGATCGAGTCTCGGGCGAGTAACGTACTGATTGACAAAGGGAATTGTATACGGGATTGATTGAATCGTCGACATCGTGGATCATCCGATGAGATCATCGAGGAGCATGTGGGAGCCAACATGGGTATCCAGATCCCACTGTTGGTTATTGACCGGAGAGTCGTCTCGGTCATGTCTGCGTGTCTCCCGAACCCGTAGGGTCTACACACTTAAGGTTCGGTGATGCTAGGGTTGTTGAGATATTAGTATGCGGTAACCCGAAAGTTGTTCGGAGTCCCGGATGAGATCCCGGACGTCACGAGGAGTTCCGGAATGGTTCGGAGGTGAAGAATTGTATATAGGAAGTCTAGTTTCGTCCACCGAGAAAGTTTCAGGGGTCACCGGTATTGTACCGGGACCACCGGAAGGGTCCCGGGGGTCCACCGGGTGGGGCCACCTATCCCAGAGGGCCCCATGGGCTGAAGTGGGAGGGGAACCAGCCCCTGATGGGCTGGGGCGCCCCCTTGGGTCTCCCCCTGCGCCTAGGGTTGGAAACCCTAGGGGTGGGGGGCGCCCCACTTGGCTTGGGGGGCAAGCCACCCCCCTTGGCTGCCCCCCCATCTAGATGGGATCTAGAGGGGCCGGCGCCCCTGGATCCCTTTATAAAGAGGGGGGAGGGAGGGTTGCGCACCCAAGCCCCTGGCGCCTCCCTCTTTCCCCCGTAACACCTCTCCCTCTCGTTAGAGCTTGGCGAAGCCCTGCCGAGATCCCGCTGCTTCCACCACCACGCCGTCGTGCTGCTGGATCTCCATCAACCTCTCCTCCCCCTTGTTGGATCAAGAAGGAGGACATCTTCCCAACCATACGTGTGTTGAACGCGGAGGTGCCGTCCGTTCGGCGCTCGGTCATCGGTGATTTGGATCACGACGAGTACGACTCCATCAACCCCGTTCTCTTGAACACTTCCGCTCGTGATCTAGAAGGGTATGTAGATGCACTCCTTTCCTCTCGTTGCTAGAAGACTCCATAGATTGATCTTGGTGATGCGTAGAAAATTTTAAATTCTGCTACGTTCTCCAACAGTGATATTAGAGCTAGGTCTATGCATAGTTTCTATGCACGAGTAGAACACAAGTTGTTGTGGGCGTTGATTTTGTCAATTTACTTACCGTTACTAGTCTTATCTTGATTCGGCGGCATCGTGGGATGAAACGGCCCGGACCGACCTTACACGTACGCTTACGTGAGACTGGTTCCACCGACTGACATGCACTAGTTGCATAAGGTGGCTAGCGGGTGTCTGTCTCTCCCACTTTAGTCGGATCAGATTCGATGAAAAGGGTCCTTATGAAGGGTAAATAGAAATTGGCATATCATGTTGTGGTTTTGGCGTAGGTAAGAAACGTTCTTGCTAAGAAACCTATAACAACCACGTAAAAATTTGCAACAACAATTAGAGGATGTCTAACTTGTTTTTGCAGCATGTGCCGTGTGATGTGATATGGCCAAAAGGATGTGATGAATGATATATGTGATGTATGAGATTGATCATGTTCTTGTAATAGGAATCACGACTTGCATGTCGATGAGTATGACAACCGGCAGGAGCCATAGGAGTTGTCTTAATTTATTTATGACCTGCGTGTCAACATATAACGTCATGTAATTACTTTACTTTATTGCTAAACCGTTAGCCATAGTAGTAGAAGTAATAGATGACGAGACAACTTCATGAAGACACGATGATGGAGATCATGGTGTCATGCCGGTGACGACGATGATCATGGCGCCCCGAAGATGGAGATCATAAGGAGCAAAATGATATTGGCCATATCATGTCACTATTTGATTGCATGTGATGTTTATCATGTTTTACATCTTATTTGCTTAGAACGACGGTAGCTTAAATAAGATGATCCCTCGCAATAATTTCAAGAAAGTGTTCCCCCTAACTTGCCGTGGAAGGTTCGTTGTTTCGAAGCACCACGTGATGATCGGGTGTGATAGATTCTAACGTTCGAATACAACGGGTGTAAGCCAGATTTACACACGCAATACACTTAGGTTGACTTGACGAGCCTAGCATGTACAGACATGGCCTCGGAACACGGAAGACCGAAAGGTCGAGCATGAGTCGTATAGAAGATACGATCAACATGAAGATGTTCACCGATGTTGACTAGTCCGTCTCACGTGATGATCGGACACGGCCTAGTTGACTCGGATCATGTTTCACTTAGATGACTAGAGGGATGTCTATCTGAGTGGGAGTTCATTGAATAATTTGATTAGATGAACTTAATTATCATGAACTTAGTCTAAAATCTTTACAATATGTCTTGTAGATCAAATGGCCCACGCTAATGTTGCCCTCAACTTCAACGCGTTCCTAGAGAAAACCAAGCTGAAAGATGATGGCAGCAACTATACGGACTGGGTCCGGAACCTGAGGATCATCCTCATAGCTGCCAAGAAAGATTATGTCCTAGAAGCACCGCTAGGTGACGCACCCATCCCAGAGAACCAAGACGTTATGAACGCTTGGCAGCAGCGTGCTGATGATTACTCCCTCGTTCAGTGCGGCATGCTTTACAGCTTAGAACCGGGGCTCCAAAAGCGTTTTGAGCAACACGGAGCATATGAGATGTTCGAAGAGCTGAAAATGGTTTTCCAAGCTCATGCCCGGGTCGAGAGATATGAAGTCTCCGACAAGTTCTTCAGTTGTAAGATGGAGGAAAATAGTTCTGTCAGTGAGCACATACTCAAAATGTCTGGGTTGCACAACCGCTTGACTCAGCTGGGAGTTAATCTCCCGGATGACGCGGTCATTGACAGAATCCTTCAGTCGCTTCCACCGAGCTACAAGAGCTTTGTGATGAACTTCAATATGCAGGGGATGGAAAAGACCATTCCTGAGGTATATTCAATGCTGAAATCAGCGGAGGTGGAGATCAAAAAGGAACATCAAGTGTTGATGGTGAATAAAACCACTAAGTTTAAGAAAGGCAAGGGTAAGAAGAACTTCAAGAAGGACGGCAAGGGGGTTGCCGCGCCCGGTAAGCAAGCTGCCGGGAAGAAGCCAAAGAATGGACCCAAGCCCGAGACTGAGTGTTTTTATTGCAAGGGAAGTGGTCACTGGAAGCGGAACTGCCCCAAATACTTAGCGGACAAGAAGGCCGGCAACACTAAAGGTATATGTGATATACATGTAATTGATGTGTACCTTACCAGTACTCGTAGTAGCTCCTGGGTATTTGATACCGGTGCGGTTGCTCACATTTGTAACTCAAAGCAGGAGCTGCGGAATAAGCGGAGACTGGCGAAGGACGAGGTGACGATGCGCGTCGGGAATGGTTCCAAGGTCGATGTGATCGCCGTCGGCACGCTACCTCTACATTTACCTACGGGATTAGTTTTAAACCTCAATAATTGTTATTTAGTGCCAGCTTTGAGCATGAACATTGTATCAGGATCTCGTTTAATTCGAGATGGCTACTCATTTAAATCCGAGAATAATGGTTGTTCTATTTATATGAGAGATATGTTTTATGGTCATGCCCCGCTGGTGAATGGTTTATTCTTAATGAATCTCGAGCGTAATGTTACACATATTCATAGTGTGAATACCAAAAGATGTAAGGTTGATAATGATAGTCCCACATACTTGTGGCACTGCCGCCTTGGTCACATAGGTGTCAAACGCATGAAGAAGCTCCATGCAGATGGACTTTTGGAGTCTCTTGATTACGAATCATTTGACACGTGCGAACCATGCCTCATGGGTAAAATGACCAAGACTCCGTTCTCAGGAACAATGGAGCGAGCAACCAACTTATTGGAAATCATACATACTGATGTGTGCGGTCCAATGAGTGTTGAGGCTCGCGGTGGCTATCGTTATGTTCTCACCCTCACTGATGACTTGAGTAGATATGGGTATGTCTACTTAATGAAACACAAGTCTGAGACCTTTGAAAAGTTCAAGGAATTTCAGAGTGAGGTTGAGAATCAACGTGACAGGAAAATCAAGTTCTTGCGATCAGATCGTGGGGGAGAATACTTGAGTCACGAATTTGGCACGCACTTAAGGAAATGTGGAATAGTTTCACAACTCACGCCGCCTGGAACACCTCAGCGTAATGGTGTGTCCGAACGTCGTAATCGCACTCTATTGGATATGGTGCGATCTATGATGTCTCTTACCGATCTACCGCTGTCATTTTGGGGCTATGCTTTAGAGACTGCCGCATTCACTTTAAATAGGGCTCCGTCGAAATCCGTTGAGACGACACCGTATGAATTATGGTTTGGGAAGAAACCTAAGCTGTCGTTTCTAAAAGTTTGGGGATGCGATGCTTATGTCAAGAAACTTCAACCTGAAAAGCTCGAACCCAAGTCGGAAAAATGCGTCTTCATAGGATACCCTAAAGAAACTATTGGGTATACCTTCTACCTCAGATCCGAAGGCAAGATCTTTGTTGCCAAGAATGGATCCTTTCTAGAGAAAGAGTTTCTCTCGAAAGAAGTAAGTGGGAGGAAAGTAGAACTTGATGAAGTATTACCTCTTGAACCGGAAAGTGGCGCAACTCAGGAAAATGTTCCTGAGGTGCCTGCACCGACTAGAGAGGAAGTTAATGATGATGATCATGAAACTTCAGATCAAGTTGCTACTGAACTTCGTAGGTCCACAAGGACACGTTCCGCACCAGAGTGGTACGGCAACCCTGTCTTGGAAATCATGTTGTTAGACAACGGTGAACCTTCGAACTATGAGGAAGCGATGGCGGGCCCAGATTCCGACAAATGGCTAGAAGCCATGAAATCCGAGATAGGATCCATGTATGAAAACGAAGTATGGACTTTGACTGACTTGCCCGATGATCGGCGAGCCATAGAAAATAAATGGATCTTTAAAAAGAAGACAGACGCAGATGGTAATGTGACCATCTACAAGGCTCGACTCGTCGCTAAGGGTTATCGACAAGTTCAAGGGGTTGACTACGATGAGACTTTCTCACCCGTAGCGAAGCTGAAGTCCGTCCGAATCATGTTAGCAATTGCCGCATTCTATGATTATGAGATATGGCAAATGGACGTCAAAACGGCATTCCTTAACGGCTTTCTTAAGGAAGAATTGTATATGATGCAGCCGGAAGGTTTTGTCGATCCTAAGAATGCTAACAAGGTGTGCAAGCTCCAACGCTCAATCTATGGGCTGGTGCAAGCATCTCGGAGTTGGAACATTCGATTTGATGAGATGATCAAAGCGTTTGGGTTTACACAGACTTATGGAGAAGCCTGTGTTTACAAGAAAGTGAGTGGGAGCTCCGTAGCATTTCTCATATTATATGTGGATGACATACTGTTGATGGGAAATGATATAGAATTCTTGGAAAGCATAAAGGCCTACTTGAACAAGTGTTTTTCAATGAAGGACCTTGGAGAAGCTGCTTATATATTAGGCATCAAAATCTATAGAGATAGATCGAGACGCCTCATTGGTCTTTCACAAAGTACGTACCTTGACAAGATATTGAAGAAGTTCAATATGGATCAGTCCAAGAAGGGGTTCTTGCCTGTATTGCAAGGTGTGCAATTGAGCACGGCTCAATGCCCGACCACGGCAGAAGATAGAGAAAAGATGAGTGTCGTCCCCTATGCCTCGGCCATAGGGTCTATTATGTATGCCATGCTGTGTACCAGACCTGATGTAAACCTTGCCGTAAGTTTGGTAGGAAGGTACCAAAGTAATCCCGGCATGGAACACTGGACAGCGGTCAAGAATATCCTGAAGTACCTGAAGAGGACTAAGGATATGTTTCTCGTTTATGGAGGTGACGAAGAGCTCGTCGTAAAGGGTTACGTCGATGCTAGCTTCGACACAGATCTGGATGACTCTAAGTCACAAACCGGATACGTGTATATTTTGAATGGTGGGGCAGTAAGCTGGTGCAGTTGCAAGCAAAGCGTTGTGGCGGGATCTACATGTGAAGCGGAGTACATGGCAGCCTCGGAGGCAGCACAAGAAGCAATCTGGGTGAAGGAGTTCATTACCGACCTAGGAGTCATTCCCAATGCGTCGGGCCCGATGACTCTCTTCTGTGACAACACTGGAGCTATTGCCCTTGCCAAGGAGCCCAGGTTTCACAGGAAGACCAGGCATATCAAGCGTCGCTTCAACTCCATTCGTGAAAGTGTTCAAAATGGAGACATAGATATTTGTAAAGTACATACGGACCTGAATGTAGCAGATCCGTTGACTAAACCTCTCCCTAGAGCAAAACATGATCAACACCAGAACTCTATGGGTGTTCGATTCATCACAATGTAACTAGATTATTGACTCTAGTGCAAGTGGGAGACTGTTGGAAATATGCCCTAGAGGCAATAATAAAATGGTTATTATTATATTTCCTTGTTCATGATAATTGTCTATTGTTCATGCTATAATTGTGTTATCCGGAAATCGTAATACATGTGTGAATACATAGACCACAACACGTCCCTAGTGAGCCTCTAGTTGACTAGCTTGTTGATCAAAAGATAGTCATGGTTTCCTGCCTATGGACATTAGATGTCATTGATAACGGGATCGCATCATTAGGAGAATGATGTGATGGACAAGACCCAATCCTAAGCATAGCACAAGATCGTGTAGTTCGTTTGCTAGAGCTTTTCCGAATGTCAAGTATCATTTCCTTAGACCATGAGATTGTGCAACTCCCGGATACCGTAGGAGTGCTTTGGGTGTGCCAAACGTCACAACGTAACTGGGTGACTATAAAGGTGCACTACGGGTATCTCCGAAAGTGTCTGTTGGGTTGGCATGAATCGGGACTGGGATTTGTCACTCCGTATGACAGAGAGGTATCTCTGGGCCCACTCGGTAATGCATCATCATAATGAGCTCAATGTGACCAAGTGGTTGATCATGAGATCATGCATTACGGTATGAGTAAAGTGACTTGCCGGTAACGAGATTGAACGAGGTATTGGGATACCGATGATCGAGTCTCGGGCGAGTAACGTACTGATTGACAAAGGGAATTGTATACGGGATTGATTGAATCCTCGACATTGTGGTTCATCCGATGAGATCATCGAGGAGCATGTGGGAGCCAACATGGGTATCCAGATCCCGCTGTTGGTTATTGACCGGAGAGTCGTCTTGGTCATGTCTGCGTGTCTCCCGAACCCGTAGGGTCTACACACTTAAGGTTCGGTGACGCTAGGGTTGTTGAGATATTAGTATGCGGTAACCCAAAAGTTTTTGGGAGTCCCGGATGAGATCCCGGATGCCACGAGGAGTTCCATAATGGTCCGGAGGTGAAGAATTGTATGTAGGAAGTCCAGTTTCGGCCACCGGGAAAGTTTCGGGGGTCACCGGTATTGTATCGGGACCACCGGAAGGGTCCCGGGGGTCCACCGGGTGGGGCCACCTATCCTGGAGGGCCCCATGGTCTGAATTGGGAGGGGAACCAGCCCCTGATGGGCTGGTGCGCCCCCCTTGGGCATCCCCCTGCGCCTAGGGTTGGAAACCCTAGGGGCGGGGCGCCCCACTTGGCTTGGGGGGCAAGCCACCCCCCTTGGCCGCCTCCCCCCATCTAGATGGGATCTAGAGGGGCTGACACCCCCTGGACCCCTATATAAAGAGGGGCGAGGGAGGGCTGCACACCCAAGCCCCTGGCGCCTCCCTCTTTCCCCCGTAACACCTCTCCCTCTCATTAGAGCTTGGCGAAGCCCTGCCGAGATCCCGCTGCTTCCACCACCACGCTGTCGTGCTGCTGGATATCCATCAACCTCTCCTTCCCCCTTGCTGGATCAAGAAGGAGGAGATGTCTTCCCAACCGTACGTGTGTTGAACGCGGAGGTGCCGTCCATTCGGCGCTCGGTCATCGGTGATTTGGATCACGACGAGTACAACTCCATCAACCCCGTTCTCTTGAACGCTTCCGCTCGCGATCTACAAGGGTATGTAGATGCACTCCTTTCCTCTCGTTGCTAGAAGACTCCATAGATTGATCTTGGTGATGCTTAGAAAATTTTAAATTTTGCTACATTCTCCAACACTTTGCTGCATCATCCCTTCCTCTTCGGGGGAAAACCAACACAGTGCTAAAAGAGGTAGCAAGAAGGATTTCTGGCGCCGTTGTCGGGGAGGTCTACGCAAAAGTCAACATACCAAGTACCCATCACATACCCTTATCTCCCGCATTACATTATTTGCCATTTTCCTCTCGTTTTCCTCTCCCCCCACTTCACCCTTGCTGTTTTATTCGCCCTCTCTCTCTATCTATCCTCCCTCTATTTGCCTCTTTTTGTCCGCTTGCTTTTTGCTTGCTTGTGTGTTAGTTTTCTTGCTTGTCACGATGACTGAAGATAATACTAAATTGTGTGACTTCACCAATACCAACAACAATGATTTTATTAGCACTTCGATTGCTCCTCTTACCGATGCTGAATCTTGTGAAATTAATGCTGCTTTGCTGAATTTGTTATGAAAGATCCGTTCTCCGGCCTTCCTAGTGAAGATGCCGCTACCCATCTAAATAGCTTCGTTGATTTGTGTGACATGCAAAAGAAGAAAGATGTGGATAATGATATTGTTAAATTGAAGCTATTTCCTTTTTCGCTTAGAGATCATGCTAAAGCTTGGCTTTCGTCTTTGCCTAAAAATAGTATTGATTCATGGAATAAGTGCAAAGATGCTTTTATCTCTAAGTATTTTCCTCCCGCTAAGATCATCTCTCTTAGAAACGATATTATGAATTTTAAGCAACTTGATCATGAACATGTTGCACAAGCTTGGGAGAGAATGAAATTAATGATACATAATTGCCCTACTCATGGTTTAAATTTTTGGATGATTATACAAAACTTTTATGCCGGATTGAATTTTGCTTCTAGAAATCTTTTAGATTCGGCCGCGGGAGGCACTTTTATGGAAATCACTTTAGGAGAAGCTACTAAACTCCTAGATAAAATTATGGTTAATTATTCTCAATGGCATACTGAAAGATCTACTAATAAAAAGGTGCATGCGATAGAAGAAATTAATGTTTTGAGTGGAAAGATGGATGAACTTATGAAATTATTTGCTAATAAGAGTGTTTCTTTTGATCCTAATGATATGCCCTTGTCTACTTTGATTGAGAATAATAATGAATCTATGGATGTGAATTTTGTTGGTAGGAACAATTTTGGTAATAACACGTATAGAGGAAATTTCAACCCTAGGCCTTATCCTAGTAATCCCTCTAATAATTATGGTAATTCCTACAACAATTCTTATGTAAATTATAATAAGATGCCCTCTAATTTTGATTCTAATATTAAAGAATTTATTACTTTGCAAAAGAATTTTAATGCTATGATTGAAGAAAAATTTCTTAAGATTGATGATTTGGCTAGGAACGTTGATAGAATTGCTCTTGATGTTGATTCTTTGAAACTTAGATCTATTCGACCTAAGCATGATATCAATGAGTCTCTCAAAGCCATGAGAATTTCCATTGATGAGTGCAAAGAAAGAACCGCTAGGATGTGTGCTAAGAAAGATGCCTTTATAAAAGCGTGTTCTTCTAGTTCCTATGAAAATTATGATGAAGATCTAAAAGTTATTGATGTGTCCCCTATTAAATATTTGTTTTGCAATATGAATCTTGATAATGATGGGACTGAATATGATCCACCTTTACCTAGAAGGCATTCCAAGAATTCTGATTCTTTTGATCTTGATGCTAAATTTGATAAAAGTGGGATTGAAGAAATTTAAACCCTAGATGTTGCTAAACCCACTAATGGATTTCAAGGAATTTAACTATGAAAATTGCTCTTTGATTGATTGTATTTCCTTGTTGCAACCCGTGCTAAATTCTCCTCATGCTTATAGTCAAAATAAAGCGTTTACTAAACATATCGTTGATGCCTTGATGCAATCTTATGAAGAAAAACTTGAATTGGAAGTTTCTATCCCTAGAAAACTTTATGATGAGTGGGAGCCAACTATTAAAATTAAAATTAAAGACCATGAATGCTATGCTTTATGTGATTTTGGTGCTAGTGTTTCCACGATTCCAAAGACTTTGTGTGATTTGTTAGGTTTCCGTGATTTTGATGATTGCTCTCTAAATTTGCACCTTGCGGATTCCACTATTAGGAAACCTATGCGAAGAATTAATGATGTTCTTATTGTTGCAAATAGGAATTATGTGCCCGTAGATTTTAT
This sequence comes from Triticum aestivum, assembly GCF_018294505.1. Classification (NCBI taxonomy): domain Eukaryota; kingdom Viridiplantae; phylum Streptophyta; class Magnoliopsida; order Poales; family Poaceae; genus Triticum; species Triticum aestivum. Next base: position 370,334,332 of record NC_057806.1, on the reverse strand, counting down.
TGTTCTTGACATAGATTGCAATCCTTCATGTCCTATTATTCTTGGTAGACCTTTACTTAGAACGATTGGTGCAATTATTGATATGAAGGAAATATTAGATTCCAATTTCCATTAAGGAAAGGCATGGAACACTTTCCTAGAAAAAAATTAAATTAACTTATGAATGTATTATGAGAGTCTCTTATGGATTGCCTACCAAAGATGGCAATACCTAGATCTATTCTTGCTTGTTATGCCTAGCTAGGGGCGTTAAACGATAGCGCTTGTTGGGAGGCAACCCAATTTTATTTTTATTCCTTGATTTTTTTTCTCCTGTTTAGTAATAAATAAATTATCTAGCCTCTATTTTGGTTGTGTTTTTTGTGTTTAATTAGTGTTTGTGCCAAGTAGAACCATTGGGAAGACTTGGGGAAAGTCTTGTTGAAAAAAAACAGAAACTTTACCGCTCACGAGAACTGCTGTCGTTTTTATTTGCAGAGTGATATTTAGTTAATTCTTTTTTAGATGATTAATAGATAAATTCCTCACGTCCAGAAATTTATTTTAGAATTTTTGGGGTTCCAGATATTGCGCTAGCTACAGATTACTAAAGACTGTTCTGTTTTTAACAGATTCTGTTTTTCGTGTGTTGTTTGCTTATTTTGATGAACCTATGGCTAGTAAAATAGTTTATAAACCATAGAGTAGTTGGAATACAGTAGGTATAACACTCATATAAATAAATAATGAGTTCATAACAGTACTTTGAAGTGGTCTTTTGTTTTCCTTCGCTAACGGAGCTCACGAGATTTTCTACTTTTAGTTTTGTGTTGTGAAGTTTTCAAGTTTTGGGTAAAGATTTGATGGATTATTGAACAAGGAGTGGCAAGAGCCTAAGCTTGGGGATGCCCATGACACCCTCAATATAATCTAAGGACACCTAAAAGCCAAAGCTTTGGGATGCCCTGGAAGGCATCCCCTCTTTCGTCTACTTCTATCGGTACCTTTACTTGGAGCTATATTTTTATTTACCACATGATATGTGTTTTGCTTGGAGCGTCTTGTATGATTAGAGTCTTTGCATGTTAGTTTAACACAATAATCCTTGCTGTACACACCTTTTGAGAGAGCCATACATGATTTGGAATTAGTTAGAATACTCTATGTGCTTCGCTTATATATTTTGAGTTATATAATTTTTCTCTAGTGCTTCACTTATATCTTTTAGAGCACGGTGGTGGATTTGTTTTATAGAAACTATTGATCTCTCATGCTTCACTTATATTATTTTGAGAGTCTTAAATAGAATGGTAATTTGCTTAAAATCCTAATATGCTTGGTATGCAAGATTAATAATAAAACTTTCTTATGAGTGTGTTGAATACTAAGAAAATTTGTGATATTAAAGTCATGCTAGTTGAGTAGTTGTGAATTTGAGAAATACTTGTGTTGAAGTTTGTGATTCTCGTAGCATGCACGTATGGTGAACCGTTATGTGATGAAGTCGGAGCATGATTTATTTATTGATTGTCTTCCTTATGAGTGGCGGTCGGGGACGAGCGATGGTCTTTTCCTATCAATCTATCCCCCTAGGAGCATGCACGTAATACTTTGCTTTGATAACTTGTAGATTTTTGCAATAAGTATATGAGTTCTTTATGACTAATGTTGAGTCCATGGATTATACGCACTGTCACCCTTCCACCTTTGCTAGCCTCTCTAATACCGCACACCTTTCACCGGTATCATACACCTACCATATACCTTCCTCAAAACAGCCACCATACGTACCTATTATGGCATTTCCATAGCCATTCTGAGATATATTGCCATGCAACTTTCCACCATTCCGTTTATGACACACTCCATCATTGTCATATTGCTTAGCATGATCATGTAGTTGACATTGTATTTGTTGCAAAGCCACCATTCATAATTCTTTCATACATGTCACTCATCAGTCATTGCATATCCCGGTACACCGCCGGAGGCATTCACATAGAGTCATATTTTGTTCTAAGTATTGAGTTGTAATTGTTGAGTTGTAAGAAAAATAAAAGTGTGATGATCATCATTATTAGAGCATTGTCCCAGTGAGGAAAGGATGATGGAGACTATGATTCCCCCACAAGTCGGGATGAGACTCCGGACGAAAAATAAATAAAAGAGGCCAAAGAAGCCCAAATAAAAAAGAGAGAAAGAAAAGAGGCCATAGAAAAAGATAAAAGGCCCAAATAAAAAAATGAGAGAAAAAGAGAGAAGGGACAATGTTACTATCCTTTGACCACACTTGTGCTTCAAAGTAGCACCATGATCTTCATAGTAGAGAGTCTCTCATGTTATCACTTTCATATAGTAGTGGGAATCTTTCATTATAGAACTTGGCTTGTATATTCCAGTGATGGGCTTCCTCAAATTGCCCTAGGTCTTCATAGCCCATTGGATGCACACCCACTCAGTTTCTTTTAGAGCTTTCATATACTTATAGCTCTAGTGCATCCGTTGCATGGCAATCCCTACTCACTCACATTGATATCTATTGATGGGCATCTCCATAGCCCGTTGATACGCCTAGTTGATGTGAGACTATCTTCTCCCTTTTTGTCTTCTCCATAACCACCACTCTATTCCACCTATAGTGCTATATCCATGGCTCACGCTCATGTATTGCGTGAAAATTGAAAAAGTTTTGAGAATGTCAAAAGTATGAAACAATTGCTTGGCTTGTCATCAGGGTTGTGCATGATTTAAATATTTTGTGTGGTGAAGATAGAGCATAGCCAGACTATATGATTTTGTAGGGATAACTTTCTTTAGCCATGTTATTTTGAGAAGACATAATTGCTTTGTTAGTATGCTTGAAGTATTATTATTTTCTATGTCAACATGAGCTTTTGTCTTGAATCTTTCGGATCTGAATATTCATACCACAATTAAGAAGAATTACATTAAAATTATTCCCAGTAGCACTCCGCATCAAAAATTCTGTTTTTATCAGTTACCTACTCGAGGACGAGCAGGAATTAAGCTTGGGGATGCTTGATACGTCTCCAACGTATCTATAATTTCTGATTGCTCCATGCTATATTATCTACTGTTTTGGACATTATTGGGCTTTATTATCCACTTTTATATTATATTTGGGACTAACCTATTAACCGGAGGCCCAGCCCAGAATTGTTGTTTTTTTGCCTGTTTTAGGGTTTCGAAGAAAAGGAATATCAAACGGAGTCCAAACGGAATGAAACCTTCAGGAACGTGATTTTCTCATCGAATACAACTCAAGAGACTTGGACCCTACGCCAAGGCACGTAACAGGAGGCCACGAGGTAGGGGGGGCGCCCTACCCTACCAGGCGCGCCCTCCACCCTCGTGGCCCCCCTGTTGCTCCACTGACGTACTTCTTCCTCCTATATATACCCACGTACCCCCAAACGATCAGATACGGAGCCAAAAACCTAATTCCACCGCTGCAACTTTCTGTATCCACGAGATCCCATCTTGGGGCCTGTTCCGGAGCTCCGCCGGAGGGGGCATCGATCATGGAGGGCTTCTACATCAACACCATAGCCTCTCCGATGAAGTGTGAGTAGTTTACTTCAGACCTACGGGTCCATAGTTAGTAGCTAGGTGGCTTCTTCTCTCTTTTTGGATCTCAATACAATGTTCTCCCCCTCTCTTGTGGAGATCTATTCGATGTAATCTTCTTTTTGCGGTGTGTTTGTTGAGACCGATGAATTGTGGGTTTATGATCAAGCCTACCTATGAATACTATTTGAATCTTCTCTGAATTCTTTTATGTATGATTGGTTATCTTTGCAAGTCTATTCGAATTATCAGTTTGGTTTGGCCTACTAGATTGATCTTTCTTGCAATGGGAGAAGTGCTTAGCTTTGGGTTCAATCTTGCGGTGTCCTTTCCCGGTGATAGTATGGGCAGCAAGGCACATATTGTATTGTTGCCATCGAGGATAACAAGATGGGGTTTTCTTCATATTGCATGAGTCTATCCCTCTACATCATGTCATCTTGCTTAAGGCGTTACTCTGTTTTTACTTAATACTCTAGATGCATGCTGGATAGCGGTCGGTGAGTGGAGTAATAGTAGTAGATGCAGGCAGGAGTCGGTCTACTTGTCTCGGACATGATGCCTATACACATGATCATACCTAGATATTCTCATAACTATGCTCAATTCTATCAATTGCTCAATAGTAATTTGTTCACCCACCATAGAATACTTATGCTCTCGAGAGAAGCCAGTAGTGAAAACTATGGCCCCCGGGTCTGTCTTTATCATATCAATCTCCTACTACTTAGTTATCTGCTTTGCTATTTACTTTGCCTTTATTTTACTTTGCATCTTTATCATAAAAATACCAAAAATATTATCTTATCATATCTATCAGATCTCACTCTCGTAAGTGGCCCTATAGGGATTGACAACCCCGATTTGCGTTGGTTATGAGGATTATTTGTTTTGTGCTGGTACGAGGGACTCGCGCGTAGCCTCCTACTGGATTGATACCTTGGTTCTCAAAAACTGAGGGAAATACTTATGCTACTTTACTGCATCATCCCTTCCTCTTCGGGGAAAACCAACGCAGTGCTAAAAGAGGTAGCACCGCCCTAGAGAGTTCTTCAAGCAACTCATCACCAATTGGCATTAGATGTTTGCTACCGTAACTGCATTAAGTTGCCAACAATCAATACAAAACCTCCACAACGCATCCTTCTTGCGCACAAGTAAGACTGTCAATGTAAGTGGACTAGAGCTCAATCGAATTGTACCATTGCACATCATCTCTTTGATTTGTCTTTGAATATTGCTGTGGGTTGTAACTATACGGTCGTACATTGACAGTATGTGAACCTAGAACCAATGTAATTTAATGATTATGGGGTAGCTGGGGAAGGGTGGTAGGGATGTAGGTTCCTAGAACAAATCACTAAGCTCATCCAAGACCTGCTGCATTGCTAGTGGAACTAGTTTTGCGGTGATTTCTGTTAATTTCATGGTGCAAAGATCCTGTTCCTGGTTAAGAATTCACTCCTAGTTGAACTACTTCTTAGCGTAATGGACCTTGAAGTTGTTCTCTTAGCAAAACCCTCTTGAACCTTGTATGTATGCTACCTTTGTGTGTGTGTGCGATGTGAATCTTGTTAGACCTTGTGGCTCTCTTGGTTTGCTTTATATATAAAAGCGGGGCGAAAGCCTTTTTAGGTATAGACCTTGAAGCTATACCAAGTATCATGAGGCATGTGGCTTGTCATGAACACCCACCCATGTGATGTGATGCCCTTGATGAGTCAATCACATCCAACGCTTGTGCTAGTCAACCCACATAGGACTATGATCCCCCAACTAATCAGCACCAATAATCAAGTCATAGCAACCCAGAGGAAGCACTTTCACATCTTGCTGGAAGGCAAAACCCTATGTCCACCGGGATAATTGGGCCACCGGTTTAGAATGGGTCATCTTAGCTCCTCCAACAACTACATGTGTAGTTGCATCAATGTCTTGAGTTGGAAGGGCTAGCTCCTCAACAAGTGCAGCATCTACAAACAAACAATTGACCCTTGAATCAACCAAGATCAGTGATAATCCATAAGTATAGGGGATCAATTTTAGTCTTTCTCAATAAGTAAGACTTTCGAACCAACGAGGAGTTAAAGGTAGAATTAATATTCCCTTCAAGTTATCGACCATCGATACAACTCTACGCGCACTTAATGTTCGCTTTACCTAGAACAAGAATAAATCTAGAAGTACTTTGTAGGTATAAAGGGATAGGTTTGCAAGATAATAAATAACGTGAAAATAAAAGTTAGGTGTTGTTTTACTAAAAGAACAATTAGGTTAGTATAGCGAGTGTGGGGAAGTGGTGGTAGGATTTGCGGAATTGTCCCTAAGCAATTGACTAAGTTACTAGACCGATAGCAAGTTTTATGTGGGAGAGGCCACTGCTAGCATCCCGTCCCTTATCTGGAATTCTATGCACTTATGATTGGAACAATTAGAAAGCATCCGCAACTACTAAAGTTCATTAAGGTAAAACCCAACCATACCATTAAGATATATTGGCCCCCCTTCAATCCTGTATGAATCAATTTCTATGTTAGGAAGAAGCTTCTGCCACTCTTGCCCTCCAATGCGTAGTCCTATCAACATACAACTAACCCTAAGGTGTGATCCACATGTGCACGCATATGATGGGCACCAAAGGACAACAACATAGCCACAAGCAATTTAAACCAACCATAGCAATTCACCAATCACCCATAGGACAACAAAAATCTACTCAAACATTATAGGATGGCAAAGCATAAAGCACCATGTTCAAGTAGAGGGTACAATGGGTTGCAGGAGAGTGGACCGCTGAATGTAGATGAAGGGAATGTGATGGAGGTGTTGATGAAGATGACGAAGTTGTCGGAGTAGATCACTGTCACACAATGATTGCCCCAGTGGCGTTCCGGCGCCACCGGGAGAGAGGGGAAGAGAGCCCTCCCCCTTCTTCTTCTTCTTCTTCTTCTTCTTCTTCTTCTTCTTCTTCTTCTTCTTCTTCTTCTTCTTCTTCTTCTTCTTCTTCTTCTTCTTCTTCTTCTTCTTCTTCTTCTTCTTCTTCTTCTTCTTCTTCTTCTTCTTCTTCTTCTCCTCTTCTTCTTCTCCTTCTTCTCCTTCTTCTCCTTCTCCTTCTTCTGATTCTCCTCCTTCTTCTTCTCCTTCTCCTTCTCCTTCTCCTTCTTCTCCTTCTCCTTCTCCTTCTCCTTTTGCTCCTTCTCCTTCTTCTTCTTCTCCTTCTTC